>NC_081185.1:13414206-13483346 GCF_029867415.1 Vicia villosa
GAAGATTTTCGTATGCTATACAACGTAAAAGTCACGAAGTTCATTAAACATGCAAAGTCTGTTCTTTTTTGAAGATTTTTGTGTGCTATACTACATAAAATTCATAAAATTTGTTAAACTTGTAAACTTTTGAATTTTGGACGATTTTCGTACAGTATACTAAATAAAATATATGAAGTTTGTGATACTTTTATGCATTGGTATTTTTTAAGTTTTCCGAGTGTTATAATACATAAAATTCACGAAGTTCGTTAAATTTGCAAACTTTGGTATTTTGGAAGATTTTCGTGTGCTATACTATATAAAATACACGAGGTTCAATAAACTTTCATACATGGTATTTTGGAAGATTTTCACGTGCTATTCTACATATAAGTCACGAAATTCGGTAAACATGCTAAATTTGGTCTTTTTGAAGATTTTCGTGTGCTATACAACATAAAAGGCATGAAGTTCGTTAAAGTTTCAAAAATTTGATATTTTGGAAGATTTTTGAGTGCTATACTACATAAAAGTCATGAAGTGCGATAAAGTAGCATACATTAGTATTTTGGAAGATTTGCGTGTGCTATACTACATAAAAGTCACGAAGTTCGTTAAACTTGCAAAATTTAGCCTTTTTGGAGAATTTCGTGTGCTATACTTTAGAAAAGTCACGCAGTTCGTTAAACTTGAAAAGTTTGGTATTTTGGAAGATTTATGTGTGTTATACTACATAAAATACACAAAGTTCGATAAAGTTTCATACATTAGTATTTTGATGGATTTTCGGGTGTTATACTACATAAAAGTCACGAAGTTCGTTAAACTTGCAAAGTTTGTTCTTTTTTGAAGATTTTTGTGTGCTATACTACATAAAATTCAAAAAGTTTGTTAAACTTGAAACTTTTGAATTTTGGACGATTTACATGTGCTATTCTACATTAAATATACGAAGTTCGTCAAACTTTTATACATTGGTATTTTGGAAGATTTTCGTGGACTATATACTATATAAAAGTCACGAAGCTAGTTAAACTTGCAATATTTGGTTTTTTGAAGATTTTTCATGTGCTATTCTACATAGTAGTCACGAAATTTGCTAAACTTGCATGCTTTGGTATTTTTGAAGAATTTTGTGTGTTATACTACATAAAGTCACAAAGTTAGTTAAACTTGCAAAATTTAGTCTTTTTGAATATTTTTCGTGTGCTATACTCATAAAACTCATAAAGTTTGTTAAACTTGCAAACTTTTTGGAAGATTTTCCTGTGTTATACTACATAAAATACACGAAGTTCATGAAACTTTTATACATTGGTATTTTGAAATATTTTCTTGTATTAAACAATACAAAATTCACGAAATTAGTTAAACTTGCAAAATTTGGTCTTATGAAGATTATTCGTGTGCTATAGTACATAAGAGTCACGAAATTCGTTAAACTTGCATGCATTGGTATTTTTGAAGACTTTCTTGTGTTATACAAGCTAAAATACACGAAGTTCGTGAAACTTTTATACATTGGTATTTTGAAAGATTTTCGTGTGTTATACTACATAAAATTAATGAAGTTCGTTAAACTTGCAAACTTTAATATTTTAGAAGATTTTCATGTGTTATACTGCATAAAATATAGAAGTTCGTTAAACATGCAAAATTTGGTCTTTTCGAAGATTTTCGTATGATATACAACGTAAAAGTCACGAAGTTCATTAAACATGCAAAGTCTGTTCTTTTTTCAAGATTTTTGTGTGCTATACTACATAAAATTCATAAAACTTGTTAAACTTGTAAACTTTTGAATTTTGGACGATTTTCGTACAGTATACTAAATAAAATATATGAAGTTTGTGAAACTTTTATGCATTGGTATTTTTTAAGTTTTCCGAGTGTTATAATACATAAAATTCACGAAGTTCATTAAACTTGCAAACTTTGGTATTTTGGAAGATTTTCGTGTGCTATACTATATAAAATACACGAGGTTCAATAAACTTTCATACATGGTATTTTAGAAGATTTTCACGTGCTATTCTACATATAAGTCACAAAATTCGGTAAACATGCTAAGTTTGGTCTTTTTAAAGATTTTCGTGTGCTATACAACATA
Source organism: Vicia villosa (assembly GCF_029867415.1). NCBI lineage: Eukaryota > Viridiplantae > Streptophyta > Magnoliopsida > Fabales > Fabaceae > Vicia > Vicia villosa. The sequence goes on from NC_081185.1 coordinate 13,416,299, forward strand.
AAAGGCATGAAGTTCGTTAAAGTTTCAAAAATTTGATATTTTGGAAGATTTTTGAGTGCTATACTACATAAAAGTCATGAAGTGCGATAAAGTAGCATACATTAGTATTTTGGAAGATTTGCGTGTGCTATACTACATAAAAGTCACGAAGTTCGTTAAACTTGCAAAATTTAGCCTTTTTGGAGAATTTCGTGTTCTATACTTTAGAAAAGTCACGCAGTTTGTTAAACTTGAAAAGTTTGGTATTTTGGAAGATTTATGTGTGTTATACTACATAAAATACACAAAGTTCGATAAAGTTTCATACATTAGTATTTTGATGGATTTTCGGGTGTTATACTACATAAAAGTCACGAAGTTCGTTAAACTTGCAAAGTTTGTTCTTTTTTGAAGATTTTTGTGTGCTATACTACATAAAATTCAAAAAGTTTGTTAAACTTGCAAACTTTTGAATTTTGGACGATTTACATGTGCTATTCTACATTAAATATACGAAGTTCGTCAAACTTTTATACATTGGTATTTTGGAAGATTTTCGTGGACTATATACTATATAAAAGTCACGAAGCTAGTTAAACTTGCAATATTTGGTTTTTTGAAGATTTTTCATGTGTTATTCTACATAGTAGTCACGAAATTTGTTAAACTTGCATGCTTTGGTATTTTTGAAGAATTTCGTGTGTTATACTACATAAAGTCACAAAGTTAGTTAAACTTGCAAAATTTAGTCTTTTTGAATATTTTTCGTGTGCTATACTCATAAAACTCATAAAACTCATAAAGTTTGTTAAACTTGCAAACTTTTTGGAAGATTTTCCTGTGTTATACTACATAAAATACACGAAGTTCATGAAACTTTTATACATTGGTATTTTGAAATATTTTCTTGTGTTAAACAATACAAAATTCACGAAGTTAGTTAAACTTGCAAAATTTGGTCTTATGAAGATTATTCGTGTGCTATAGTACATAAGAGTCATGAAATTCGTTAAACTTGCATGCATTGGTATTTTTGAAGACTTTCTTGTGTTATACAAGCTAAAATACACGAAGTTCGTGAAACTTTTATACATTGGTATTTTGAAAGATTTTCGTGTGTTATACTACATAAAATTAACGAAGTTCGTTAAACTTGCAAACTTTAATATTTTAGAAGATTTTCATGTGTTATACTGCATAAAATATAGAAGTTCGTTAAACATGCAAAATTTGGTCTTTTCGAAGATTTTCGTATGCTATACAACGTAAAAGTCACGAAGTTCATTAAACATGCAAAGTCTGTTCTTTTTTGAAGATTTTTGTGTGCTATACTACATAAAATTCATAAAATTTGTTAAACTTGTAAACTTTTGAATTTTGGACGATTTTCGTACAGTATACTAAATAAAATATATGAAGTTTGTGATACTTTTATGAATTGGTATTTTTTAAGTTTTCCGAGTGTTATAATACATAAAATTCACGAAGTTCGTTAAATTTGCAAACTTTGGTATTTTGGAAGATTTTCGTGTGCTATACTATATAAAATACACGAGGTTCAATAAACTTTCATACATGGTATTTTGGAAGATTTTCACGTGCTATTCTACATATAAGTCACGAAATTCGGTAAACATGCTAAATTTGGTCTTTTTGAAGATTTTCGTGTGCTATACAACATAAAAGGCATGAAGTTCGTTAAAGTTTCAAAAATTTGATATTTTGGAAGATTTTTGAGTGCTATACTACATAAAAGTCATGAAGTGCGATAAAGTAGCATACATTAGTATTTTGGAAGAATTGCGTGTGCTATACTACATAAAAGTCACGAAGTTCGTTAAACTTGCAAAATTTAGCCTTTTTGGAGAATTTCGTGTGCTATACTTTAGAAAAGTCACGCAGTTCGTTAAACTTGAAAAGTTTGGTATTTTGGAAGATTTATGTGTGTTATACTACATAAAATACACAAAGTTCGATAAAGTTTCATACATTAGTATTTTGATGGATTTTCGGGTGTTATACTACATAAAAGTCACGAAGTTCGTTAAACTTGCAAAGTTTGTTCTTTTTTGAAGATTTTTGTGTGCTATACTACATAAAATTCAAAAAGTTTGTTAAACTTGAAACTTTTGAATTTTGGACGATTTACATGTGCTATTCTACATTAAATATACAAAGTTCGTCAAACTTTTATACATTGGTATTTTGGAAGATTTTCGTGGACTATATACTATATAAAAGTCACGAAGCTAGTTAAACTTGCAATATTTGGTTTTTTGAAGATTTTTCATGTGCTATTCTACATAGTAGTCACGAAATTTGCTAAACTTGCATGCTTTGGTATTTTTGAAGAATTTTGTGTGTTATACTACATAAAGTCACAAAGTTAGTTAAACTTGCAAAATTTAGTCTTTTTGAATATTTTTCGTGTGCTATACTCATAAAACTCATAAAGTTTGTTAAACTTGCAAACTTTTTGGAAGATTTTCCTGTGTTATACTACATAAAATAGACGAAGTTCATGAAACTTTTATACATTGGTATTTTGAAATATTTTCTTGTATTAAACAATACAAAATTCACGAAATTAGTTAAACTTGCAAAATTTGGTCTTATGAAGATTATTCGTGTGCTATAGTACATAAGAGTCACGAAATTCGTTAAACTTGCATGCATTGGTATTTTTGAAGACTTTCTTGTGTTATACAAGCTAAAATACACGAAGTTCGTGAAACTTTTATACATTGGTATTTTGAAAGATTTTCGTGTGTTATACTACATAAAATTAATGAAGTTCGTTAAACTTGCAAACTTTAATATTTTAGAAGATTTTCATGTGTTATACTGCATAAAATATAGAAGTTCGTTAAACATGCAAAATTTGGTCTTTTCGAAGATTTTCGTTTGATATACAACGTAAAAGTCACGAAGTTCATTAAACATGCAAAGTCTGTTCTTTTTTCAAGATTTTTGTGTGCTATACTACATAAAATTCATAAAACTTGTTAAACTTGTAAACTTTTGAATTTTGGACGATTTTCGTACAGTATACTAAATAAAATATATGAAGTTTGTGAAACTTTTATGCATTGGTATTTTTTAAGTTTTCCGAGTGTTATAATACATAAAATTCACGAAGTTCATTAAACTTGCAAACTTTGGTATTTTGGAAGATTTTCGTGTGCTATACTATATAAAATACACGAGGTTCAATAAACTTTCATACATGGTATTTTAGAAGATTTTCACGTGCTATTCTACATATAAGTCACGAAATTCGGTAAACATGCTAAGTTTGGTCTTTTTAAAGATTTTCGTGTGCTATACAACATAAAAGGCATGAAGTTCGTTAAAGTTTCAAAAATTTGATATTTTGGAAGATTTTTTAGTGCTATACTACATAAAAGTCATGAAGTGCGATAAAGTAGCATACATTAGTATTTTGGAAGATTTGCGTGTGCTATACTACATAAAAGTCACGAAGTTCGTTAAACTTGCAAAATTTAGCCTTTTTGGAGAATTTCGTGTTCTATACTTTAGAAAAGTCACGCAGTTTGTTAAACTTGAAAAGTTTGGTATTTAGGAAGATTTATGTGTGTTATACTACATAAAATACACAAAGTTCGATAAAGTTTCATACATTAGTATTTTGATGGATTTTCGGGTGTTATACTACATAAAAGTCACGAAGTTCGTTAAACTTGCAAAGTTTGTTCTTTTTTGAAGATTTTTGTGTGCTATACTACATAAAATTCAAAAAGTTTGTTAAACTTGCAAACTTTTGAATTTTGGACGATTTACATGTGCTATTCTACATTAAATATACGAAGTTCGTCAAACTTTTATACATTGGTATTTTGGAAGATTTTTGTGGACTATATACTATATAAAAGTCACGAAGCTAGTTAAACTTGCAATATTTGGTTTTTTGAAGATTTTTCATGTGTTATTCTACATAGTAGTCACGAAATTTGTTAAACTTGCATGCTTTGGTATTTTTGAAGAATTTCGTGTGTTATACTACATAAAGTCACAAAGTTAGTTAAACTTGCAAAATTTAGTCTTTTTGAATATTTTTCGTGTGCTATACTCATAAAACTCATAAAACTCATAAAGTTTGTTAAATTTGCAAACTTTTTGGAAGATTTTCATGTGTTATACTACATAAAATACACGAAGTTCATGAAACTTTTATACATTGGTATTTTGAAATATTTTCTTGTGTTAAACAATACAAAATTCACGAAGTTAGTTAAACTTGCAAAATTTGGTCTTATGAAGATTATTCGTGTGCTATAGTACATAAGAGTCATGAAATTCGTTAAACTTGCATGCATTGGTATTTTTGAAGACTTTCTTGTGTTATACAAGCTAAAATACACGAAGTTCGTGAAACTTTTATACATTGGTATTTTGAAAGATTTTCGTGTGTTATACTACATAAAATTAACGAAGTTCGTTAAACTTGCAAACTTTAATATTTTAGAAGATTTTCATGTGTTATACTGCATAAAATATAGAAGTTCGTTAAACATGCAAAATTTGGTCTTTTCGAAGATTTTCGTATGCTATACAACGTAAAAGTCACGAAGTTCGTTAAACATGCAAAGTCTGTTCTTTTTTGAAGATTTTTGTGTGCTATACTACATAAAATTCATAAAATTTGTTAAACTTGTAAACTTTTGAATTTTGGACGATTTTCGTACAGTATACTAAATAAAATATATGAAGTTTGTGAAACTTTTATGAATTGGTATTTTTTAAGTTTTCCGAGTGTTATAATACATAAAATTCACGAAGTTCGTTAAATTTGCAAACTTTGGTATTTTGGAAGATTTTCGTGTGCTATACTATATAAAATACACGAGGTTCAATAAACTTTTATACATGGTATTTTGGAAGATTTTCATGTGCTATTCTACATATAAGTCACGAAATTCGGTAAACATGCTAAATTTGGTCTTTTTGAAGATTTTCGTGTGCTATACAACATAAAAGGCATGAAGTTCGTTAAAGTTTCAAAAATTTGATATTTTGGAAGATTTTTGAGTGCTATACTACATAAAAGTCATGAAGTGCGATAAAGTAGCATACATTAGTATTTTGGAAGAATTGCGTGTGCTATACTACATAAAAGTCACGAAGTTCGTTAAACTTGCAAAATTTAGCCTTTTTGGAGAATTTCGTGTGCTATACTTTAGAAAAGTCACGCAGTTCGTTAAACTTGAAAAGTTTGGTATTTTGGAAGATTTATGTGTGTTATACTACATAAAATACACAAAGTTCGATAAAGTTTCATACATTAGTATTTTGATGGATTTTCGGGTGTTATACTACATAAAAGTCATGAAGTTCGTTAAACTTGCAAAGTTTGTTCTTTTTTGAAGATTTTTGTGTGCTATACTACATAAAATTCAAAAAGTTTGTTAAACTTGAAACTTTTGAATTTTGGACGATTTACATGTGCTATTCTACATTAAATATACAAAGTTCGTCAAACTTTTATACATTGGTATTTTGGAAGATTTTCGTGGACTATATACTATATAAAAGTCACGAAGCTAGTTAAACTTGCAATATTTGGTTTTTTGAAGATTTTTCAAGTGCTATTCTACATAGTAGTCACGAAATTTGCTAAACTTGCATGCTTTGGTATTTTTGAAGAATTTTGTGTGTTATACTACATAAAGTCACAAAGTTAGTTAAACTTGCAAAATTTAGTCTTTTTGAATATTTTTCGTGTGCTATACTCATAAAACTCATAAAGTTTGTTAAACTTGCAAACTTTTTGGAAGATTTTCCTGTGTTATACTACATAAAATAGACGAAGTTCATGAAACTTTTATACATTGGTATTTTGAAATATTTTCTTGTATTAAACAATACAAAATTCACGAAATTAGTTAAACTTGCAAAGTTTGTTCTTATGAAGATTATTTGTGTGCTATAGTACATAAGAGTCACGAAATTCGTTAAACTTGCATGCATTGGTATTTTTGAAGACTTTCTTGTGTTATACAAGCTAAAATACACGAAGTTCGTGAAACTTTTATACATTGGTATTTTGAAAGATTTTCGTGTGTTATACTACATAAAATTAATGAAGTTCGTTAAACTTGCAAACTTTAATATTTTAGAAGATTTTCATGTGTTATACTGCATAAAATATAGAAGTTCGTTAAACATGCAAAATTTGGTCTTTTCGAAGATTTTCGTATGATATACAACGTAAAAGTCACGAAGTTCATTAAACATGCAAAGTCTGTTCTTTTTTCAAGATTTTTGTGTGCTATACTACATAAAATTCATAAAACTTGTTAAACTTGTAAACTTTTGAATTTTGGACGATTTTCGTACAGTATACTAAATAAAATATATGAAGTTTGTGAAACTTTTATGCATTGGTATTTTTTAAGTTTTCCGAGTGTTATAATACATAAAATTCACGAAGTTCATTAAACTTGCAAACTTTGGTATTTTGGAAGATTTTCGTGTGCTATACTATATAAAATACACGAGGTTCAATAAACTTTCATACATGGTATTTTAGAAGATTTTCACGTGCTATTCTACATATAAGTCACGAAATTCGGTAAACATGCTAAGTTTGGTCTTTTTAAAGATTTTCGTGTGCTATACAACATAAAAGGCATGAAGTTCATTAAAGTTTCAAAAATTTGATATTTTGGAAGATTTTTTAGTGCTATACTACATAAAAGTCATGAAGTGCGATAAAGTAGCATACATTAGTATTTTGGAAGATTTGCGTGTGCTATACTACATAAAAGTCACGAAGTTCGTTAAACTTGCAAAATTTAGCCTTTTTGGAGAATTTCGTGTTCTATACTTTAGAAAAGTCACGCAGTTTGTTAAACTTGAAAAGTTTGGTATTTAGGAAGATTTATGTGTGTTATACTACATAAAATACACAAAGTTCGATAAAGTTTCATACATTAGTATTTTGATGGATTTTCGGGTGTTATACTACATAAAAGTCACGAAGTTCGTTAAACTTGCAAAGTTTGTTCTTTTTTGAAGATTTTTGTGTGCTATACTACATAAAATTCAAAAAGTTTGTTAAACTTGCAAACTTTTGAATTTTGGACGATTTACATGTGCTATTCTACATTAAATATACGAAGTTCGTCAAACTTTTATACATTGGTATTTTGGAAGATTTTTGTGGACTATATACTATATAAAAGTCACGAAGCTAGTTAAACTTGCAATATTTGGTTTTTTGAAGATTTTTCATGTGTTATTCTACATAGTAGTCACGAAATTTGTTAAACTTGCATGCTTTGGTATTTTTGAAGAATTTCGTGTGTTATACTACATAAAGTCACAAAGTTAGTTAAACTTGCAAAATTTAGTCTTTTTGAATATTTTTCGTGTGCTATACTCATAAAACTCATAAAACTCATAAAGTTTGTTAAATTTGCAAACTTTTTGGAAGATTTTCATGTGTTATACTACATAAAATACACGAAGTTCATGAAAGTTTTATACATTGGTATTTTGAAATATTTTCTTGTGTTAAACAATACAAAATTCACGAAGTTAGTTAAACTTGCAAAATTTGGTCTTATGAAGATTATTCGTGTGCTATAGTACATAAGAGTCATGAAATTCGTTAAACTTGCATGCATTGGTATTTTTGAAGACTTTCTTGTGTTATACAAGCTAAAATACACGAAGTTCGTGAAACTTTTATACATTGGTATTTTGAAAGATTTTCGTGTGTTATACTACATAAAATTAACGAAGTTCGTTAAACTTGCAAACTTTAATATTTTAGAAGATTTTCATGTGTTATACTGCATAAAATATAGAAGTTCGTTAAACATGCAAAATTTGGTCTTTTCGAAGATTTTCGTATGCTATACAACGTAAAAGTCACGAAGTTCGTTAAACATGCAAAGTCTGTTCTTTTTGAAGATTTTTGTGTGCTATACTACATAAAATTCATAAAATTTGTTAAACTTGTAAACTTTTGAATTTTGGACGATTTTCGTACAGTATACTAAATAAAATATATGAAGTTTGTGATACTTTTATGAATTGGTATTTTTTAAGTTTTCCGAGTGTTATAATACATAAAATTCACGAAGTTCGTTAAATTTGCAAACTTTGGTATTTTGGAAGATTTTCGTGTGCTATACTATATAAAATACACGAGGTTCAATAAACTTTTATACATGGTATTTTGGAAGATTTTCATGTGCTATTCTACATATAAGTCACGAAATTCGGTAAACATGCTAAATTTGGTCTTTTTGAAGATTTTCGTGTGCTATACAACATTAAAGGCATGAAGTTCGTTAAAGTTTCAAAAATTTGATATTTTGGAAGATTTTTGAGTGCTATACTACATAAAAGTCATGAAGTGCGATAAAGTAGCATACATTAGTATTTTGGAAGAATTGCGTGTGCTATACTACATAAAAGTCACGAAGTTCGTTAAACTTGCAAAATTTAGCCTTTTTGGAGAATTTCGTGTGCTATACTTTAGAAAAGTCACGCAGTTCGTTAAACTTGAAAAGTTTGGTATTTTGGAAGATTTATGTGTGTTATACTACATAAAATACACAAAGTTCGATAAAGTTTCATACATTAGTATTTTGATGGATTTTCGGGTGTTATACTACATAAAAGTCATGAAGTTCGTTAAACTTGCAAAGTTTGTTCTTTTTTGAAGATTTTTGTGTGCTATACTACATAAAATTCAAAAAGTTTGTTAAACTTGAAACTTTTGAATTTTGGACGATTTACATGTGCTATTCTACATTAAATATACAAAGTTCGTCAAACTTTTATACATTGGTATTTTGGAAGATTTTCGTGGACTATATACTATATAAAAGTCACGAAGCTAGTTAAACTTGCAATATTTGGTTTTTTGAAGATTTTTCAAGTGCTATTCTACATAGTAGTCACGAAATTTGCTAAACTTGCATGCTTTGGTATTTTTGAAGAATTTTGTGTGTTATACTACATAAAGTCACAAAGTTAGTTAAACTTGCAAAATTTAGTCTTTTTGAATATTTTTCGTGTGCTATACTCATAAAACTCATAAAGTTTGTTAAACTTGCAAACTTTTTGGAAGATTTTCCTGTGTTATACTACATAAAATAGACGAAGTTCATGAAACTTTTATACATTGGTATTTTGAAATATTTTCTTGTATTAAACAATACAAAATTCACGAAATTAGTTAAACTTGCAAAGTTTGTTCTTATGAAGATTATTTGTGTGCTATAGTACATAAGAGTCACGAAATTCGTTAAACTTGCATGCATTGGTATTTTTGAAGACTTTCTTGTGTTATACAAGCTAAAATACACGAAGTTCGTGAAACTTTTATACATTGGTATTTTGAAAGATTTTCGTGTGTTATACTACATAAAATTAATGAAGTTCGTTAAACTTGCAAACTTTAATATTTTAGAAGATTTTCATGTGTTATACTGCATAAAATATAGAAGTTCGTTAAACATGCAAAATTTGGTCTTTTCGAAGATTTTCGTATGATATACAACGTAAAAGTCACGAAGTTCATTAAACATGCAAAGTCTGTTCTTTTTTCAAGATTTTTGTGTGCTATACTACATAAAATTCATAAAACTTGTTAAACTTGTAAACTTTTGAATTTTGGACGATTTTCGTACAGTATACTAAATAAAATATATGAAGTTTGTGAAACTTTTATGCATTGGTATTTTTTAAGTTTTCCGAGTGTTATAATACATAAAATTCACGAAGTTCATTAAACTTGCAAACTTTGGTATTTTGGAAGATTTTCGTGTGCTATACTATATAAAATACACGAGGTTCAATAAACTTTCATACATGGTATTTTAGAAGATTTTCACGTGCTATTCTACATATAAGTCACGAAATTCGGTAAACATGCTAAGTTTGGTCTTTTTAAAGATTTTCGTGTGCTATACAACATAAAAGGCATGAAGTTCGTTAAAGTTTCAAAAATTTGATATTTTGGAAGATTTTTGAGTGCTATACTACATAAAAGTCATGAAGTGCGATAAAGTAGCATACATTAGTATTTTGGAAGATTTGCGTGTGCTATACTACATAAAAGTCACGAAGTTCGTTAAACTTGCAAAATTTAGCCTTTTTGGAGAATTTCGTGTTCTATACTTTAGAAAAGTCACGCAGTTTGTTAAACTTGAAAAGTTTGGTATTTTGGAAGATTTATGTGTGTTATACTTGTCATACCCTAATTTTTGACCCCCCTGAGATGACATATCTTCAGGATTTTCATCAAGTCAAAACAAGTACCCAGAGCAGCCTGACATTCAATCGAGGGTATTCAAAGACAAGAAAACTCAGGCAAAGGATCAATCAATAGAGGGATTAGTCTCTAATACAATCATAAGACTCAAAAGCCTCATTATTACACCTATGATTGATTAAGACACCCAGTCATCTAAGCACAGGATTACTCAGATCAACAGACTAGGGTTTGGAGCCTATCAAGGACTAAAATCAGGGATCACTTTTGGGAAACCCTAAAAAGCCCCAGGGAACCATTCAAAGACATCAATCATCTTCAAATAACTCATATGACAAGATCCACTGGACATTACATCTCAGTTCAAAGTCTACAGTCATCATTGTCCTCTGGTCGACAATTAGGGTTTTTGACCTAATTCACCAAGATAGTTGACTTTTTAATCAGGGCATGAATCCAAAACTCAAGACATGATTCAAGAATCTCTACTACCTCAATATAATCCATTTACATCATTCATTTAAGGAAAAGATCTTGTTTCTACACAAAAGTCCAAAAATTCACTTTGTCAGGAAAAAGTCAACTGTGAAGGATCATCATTGACTTTTAAGGTTTTTGGTCAAAAAATGATTTTCAAAGATCAATATCATCAATATATGGATGTCAAAGTCACTTGACCAAAGGAATTCAAAGAGATTCATCAAGGAGCAAAAAGTCGGGAATTAGGGTTTTTGAGGGCATAGTGAGAACTCAAAATTTCACCTACACAACTCAAAAAACTTCCAACATGAAAGTTGTAGATCTTGCAAAATAAAACAACATCTTACAAAGGAACTTTTTTCAAAAGATCAACCATTTATGAAGTTTTGGAAATTTTGAAGTTTAGGTCATAAACACTTAGAAATTTTTCTAAGTGTTTTAACCTAGTTTTCATCCAACTTTGGGCTCATTTTTCACAAATTTCCCAAATGATTCTGAAGAAGACATAAACTAATGATTTAAAGTAGATGTTTAGGGCTTTCCAAATTGTGTTCAACCTTCTTCAAATTCAATTTGAGCTAAGAGTTATGCTTGTTCAAAGTTGGCCTCATGAAGTAAAATTATAGGTCATGGACACTTTTGGACTTTGCAAATTTTGTGCAAATAACCTCTCTTATGGATGCTACACGACCCATAACACATCTGAAACCATGCCATGCATTCATTTTCACCATGCCATAAGAATTGAAGAAGATTCTAAAAACAAGAACATGTGATTATGTAATGATTACATTTGTGAATTTATGGCAAATTGATGAATCACCCAAGGAATCTTCTCACCAACCAATTAGAGCTCATTTCTGGCTCAGAATTGTCCCCTAAGATTAAACAAAATCGAGGGCTAGGGGATTGATCAAATGGAATCAAAATTCTCATCATTGCATAAGAGATACTTGCAAACTTCCTTCATGGCTAAGAAAGCAAATCAACTTCACTAAGGAAGCTCACTCCTCTGCAGCTATACTGATCCATTTGCCTATAAATACAGATGCATTCCTCATTCAAAAACACACCAAAGCAACCATATTCCTTGCTTTCTCTTTCTCTTCTCATGTTCATTGTTTTTCAATGTTCTTTGGCAAGAAGAATCGATTTCTTCAAACCAGAGCTCATCTTTGGGAAGTGAACATTCTAACATCTCAAGGGAGGTCATTTGAGGTGATCCAAGCACCTGGATCACTTCTGTAAGTGGAGGAACACCATTGTTGCTCTCACTTTGGAGCATTTGCAGTTGGAGGTCCATGGAGTAATTCAGGAGGTTCCGAGCCAAGCCAATCATCCAGGCACACTCCTCAGGTCATAGTGAAGCTAACCAGATGGCTGCAGCTCATCTGTAACTCAAGAATCAACACCCTCCATGTTCACTCGAAGCTGAAATCGAGGGAGGTCCATAGAACAATTCAGAAGGATTCAGGCTGCAATAAGCATTCAGTTAGCATCATTGAGTCTCAGGGAAGCTATTGAGATCATTCATTCAAGCCCAGGTGCTCTCCATCATCCTCACGACCTCCATTTTCAGAGGTAAGTTTCTGAACTCCACCTCTTTAATTTAAGTACTCTTTGTGTTAAAGCTCGATTCTATCTTGTTCAGCATCATCAGAGGATTGAAAACCCTCTATCATCGTTCATTTATTCATCTTGTGCATCATTTAATTTTAAAATTAGGGTTTATGTGTTCTTCGTGTTCATGATGAAATTTGTTAGTTACACTTAGAATAAATGAATTCTGAGCCCATAATCATGTTCCTTGTCCAAAAACGAGTGAGATTGATGTTTACATCATGCCATTTAGTTGAGAAACCAGAGAGTTAGGAATTTGAAAATCTGAAGCTCGAGGAAGAAGATGAACATGGCGCGCGTAAAATTTGAATTTCCTGGCTTATTTGAAAATATAATATATTGAGTGTATATAGTTAACAAGCTGCGCGCGCAGCTCAGTTGGTTAAGTTTTGAAATGTGATCATGAAGGGCGTGGGTTCGAACCTCTCTAGGGCCAAACCAATTTTTTAGCACCCATTTTCATTTCTTTTTTTTACAAACTTCACACAATTAATAAACTTATCAAATTAAATCATTTTCACTTCATTTTTCACACACTTGCTATTTAATATACCTACTTTGTGAATAATCAAGAAAATCATAAAAATATTATTTATTTCATGTATTTTAATTAGGTTTAAAATAGTATGTTTTAAATGTTTTCTTAAATACTTTAATATATATATTTTCATTTTGTTTTAACCTAATTACTTTGTGAATAATTTTATGATAAAACCCTAATTATGTAGGTCTTAATTGGGTATAGATTTCATCTTTGCCTTAATTAAGTTGACTTTTGTCAATATTCAAAACTTGTTTTCAATCTCTGATTAAACGGATGATTAAGGTTTTCAAACAACAAAACCTTGCATCATTCCAAATCATTTTTCAATTTGCCTTTACACCAGTACTGTAAAGTACTGGGCCTCTAATAGAGTGTAAGTCCCAAAAACCTTCTCTTCTTAGCTTGTTTTCAAAACTGTATTTTCAAAATCTTCTTTCTGTTTTCAAAACATTCTTCTGGTATTTGAAGGGCATTATTCCCGGTGAAACTCTTCAGATACCTATGTGACCTTTGTCCATCTTCACTTCTTCTGTTTTCAAAAACCATTAACTGTTTATCATATATATTCAACTGTTATCAACAAAACAACAAAAATACTGTTGAGGCTCTGTACATACTTCTTCAAAGGCCTCCACTCCATCCAGGTTAGGCTTTACAAGCTTTCAATTTACAGTCTTTATTTAAATTACTGTCAAATATAAACTGTGCATATATTAGTTTAGAACTACGTTTGAGTATAAACCTTAGGACAGTTAAACTATATATATATTATAGGAATATGGCCTAGGATTGAGAATGTCTTCCCGGTGAAGGCTCTTTCCTAATTAGAGATCTGTAGTTCAAACCCCCAAGATGAATTATTCCCGGTGAAACATCTTGGCAAAAACCTTAGAATCCAAAATAAATAGGATACATCCACCCAAAGAGGAATTATTCCCGGTGAAACCTCTTACCCATTTGCTTAGAGCCAAAATAAGTTTAAAACTACATAGCTTTCTCTTGTGCTATAACAAGGACCCTCGATTAGCCTCCTCTTGGGCTTTGTACAAGGACCCACAGGCTTCTTAAAAGCATTTCCAGCTTCCTCTTGAGCTTGTATACAAGGACCCATCAGGTTTCTTATAAACATAGGAACAGGTCTTTAGTCACCTTTTAGCCTACCCTGGTGAGTTTCTTCCAATTTAAACCAGACTTTAAACAAGCTAAGTTTGTCTCAATTTTGCATTGAGTACACCTTTTGGAATGAGAGACATGGACAGTCTCTGTCACCCTTATCTTCATCAATCTTCCTTAGCAGAGTCTAGGATCCATGTTTGATCATCCTCAGCATTGAGTCAGCCTTCATCTTGGGCTTTAAACAAGAAGTCTCCATTAGATAATCTTTCTGCCATTTCAATAAATCCCTGGAAAGGGTTAGCCTCCGAAGTCAATTAAAATCAATCCACCATTTCAATAAACCCCTGGAAAGGGTTAGCCTCCAAAATCAATTAATAAAAGTGTCAAAAAATAAAGATTCATTTCTCTTAGGAGATAATTTCCCCAAAAGAGTCAAAACCCCTGGAAAGGGTCAGCCTCCAAAAAACATGATAAAGTCAGTCTTTTAACAGACAAATTCACCAGCTGAGTCAAAATCCCTGGAAAGGGTTAGCTTCCAAAGAAAAACAGTCTTTTAATAAATAAAACCTCCTCAGTAGAGTCAAAACCAACAAAAACAGTTAGCCTCAACCTTGGGCTTCATACAAGGCACCAAACAATAAAACTCCCCTGTCAAGAGTCAGCCTCAACCTTGGGCATTGTACAAGGCAGATAATAGAGTCTCCCCAGTGAGTTCTTCATCACTCAGTAGCCACAACCTTGGGCTTTGTACAAGGCAGATAAACCATATTTTCATGTGTCAAAGATTCCTAACACCTAGGATCTTTTCCCCATATAGTCATCCATACTTAATTCATTTAAGAGTCCGCCACAACCTTGGGCTTTGTACAAGGCAGAAAATAATGTTTTCCCTAGCTAGAGTCAGCCACAACCTTGGGCTTTGTACAAGGCACATAAAATAGAGTCATTCATTCAATTATCCTCAACAGTCAGCCACAACCTTGGGCTTTGTACAAGGCACATAAATAGAGTCTCCCTAAGTAGAGTCAGCCTCAATTCTGGGCTTTGTACAGAACACAAAAATACCCCTGTAATTAATCCCCAGTGGAGTCATCTCCCAGAGTCAATAATATAAATTAATCAATCAAAAAGCCTCAAGCTTGGGCCTCATACAAGCCAGCTAAAGTCAAATCTTTTATACAGTAGATAGACATAGCTTATCTCTATAGAGAGATATTTTTACTACTCTACCACATTCAAACAAACAAACATTTCATTTCAATTTTAATCAAGTCTCCCATTTAGGATTTTGAAAGGCATGAGCTGGCAGTAAAACCCAGACATGTGGTAACTTTCCCTAATTTGGATGAGCAACTTTCTTTCATTTAAGAGGCATTTGACCGGTATACTTGCACATACACAAGTAAGGTCCCCCTCTTGAATGAAATGAATTCAGTTATTCTGTCACTCCTTTAAATGTTTGTGGTAGAATAGTACAAATACCTCTCTGTAGAGATGATTTCATGTCACTTTACTGTAAACAGAGATTTAATTCAAGCTTCAACCTTGAGCTTCAAGCAAGGCACCAAAAACAATTAATTTCCCTAGTTAGTTCCCCGAACTACATTAAGCTCTGACTTCCATTAGGGATATGTAGGCATGAGGTTCACAAGGAATCTCAGCGAGCTAATAAAATACTAAAAATAGTCAGTCTGTCTATATGTCTGTCTCTCTTTAAATCAATTCAATTCCTTCTCCTAACACAAAGGAGAAACTTTCCCAATCATTAGCAATAAACACAAACACAAATGACACAGAGAAGGTTCCTGTAGAGTACTACAGATATGTAGGGTGTTTAAACACTTCCCTATGTATAACCGACATCCCGGACTCCAGAATTTCTAGTCTAGGTGAAATCCCCACACTTAGCAAACTCCTAGGGTTTAGTTGAGATCTTTTTTCCCCTTTCCTACTCGTAGGACAAATAAGAAAGTTCGTGTGATATCGTAGGAAGAACTGAAACAAAATTCATCCCACCACGGGCGCATTCTCCTTCCAAATTTCGCGTGAAGGGTTTAGCGTGCCGTCCTCCCAAGTGAAACGGGGAGGTAAAGAAAACGACCACCACAGAAAAATGGCGACTCTGCTGGGGATATAAGTGTTAAAAACCTTGGTTTTTCATCCAAACCAATGGTTGACCTGTTGCTGGTCCAGCCCCAATGAGGAATTAGGGATGCCAAATTCCCCCTCAAACAAGAGAGGTCCTGCCTAACCTCTGTGTCATATCATGTGTTTGTTGCATATATATTTGTTTATTTTGTTTATTCTGTATCGGGAAAGGGCTTGATTCCCCCTTGTGGTGAGAAATCCTATACCCGGATTTGAGTGCAACATAAGATAGGATGGAGGATGTCTTCCCGGTGAAGGCCCTCTAATCTTGGTTCACAATTCTACTCTTGGGATTTGCCTGGCTGGTTGTGATTAACTGCGCCACTGCATTCCGAGACTGATTTGTACCAGGAGGACCTAGAAACACATTAACCCCACTTAAAGCCTTTTTTAGGACGTAGAGCGGTGATTACGGAAGTAATTGTCACGCAGATACTACACTCAGAGAAAACTCTCTTATAGATACCAATCAACGTATCTTTAAGGTTGAGCAAAAACTCTGAGACCCCTAGAACCCGTTCTACAGGTACAAAAATCCTTATCCTTAGTTTACCATTGGGGCGGGGATTGCGTTTTGACTTCATGACCACTATACCCTTCAACGCCATGTTTGTTTAAAACTCTTGTGTGTGCATTCATGCATTCATGCATCATTCATTAATAAACAACTAAAAACAAAAAAAAGAGTCTTTTTTTCGAGTCGTTTTTCAAGGAAACTAAATAACGAACGTTTTGAACTTCATAGAAAGAGAGAAACGGAGAAAGGACTTAAGGATCTATATTATGGATTACGGAAGAAAGAGAGCTAGGAAATACACCTTCAAGATTCCCCAGGTCGAGGAACTGGGAAAGCTCGGAAAACTGGTGGTCAACCCCCAGGCTTTCAAGGAGAAGTATGGAAAACTTCTGCCTTTGCTCAATACCAACATCGTGGATGGGATCCTTCCCACCTTGGTACAGTTTTACGATCCAACGTATCACTGCTTCACTTTTCCAGATTATCAGCTCATGCCTACGTTAAAGGAGTACTCTCGTCTGATTGGAATACCCGTGTACGCGCAAGATCCGTACTCCGGTTTGGAAAAGAATCCTGACGACGTTATCATTGCTGCAACTACTCCTTTGAACGTAGTCGACATCAGAACTCATATGGTGAGTAGAGGAGGAATTCAAGGATTGCCCTCCAAATTCCTGTTTGATCAAGCTCGGTACTTCGTCAGCATCCAAGATATGAATGCTTTTGAGGAAATCTTGGCTTTGCTTATCTACGGATTGTTTTTGTTCCCTAACATTAACGATTTCGTCGACATCAACGCAATTAAGATCTTCTTGATTGGAAATCCAGTTCCAACCTTGCTTGCGGATGCTTATTACTCTGTGCATTCAAGAAACCTGCAGCGAGGAGGATTAATCACATGCTGCGTACCGTTGTTATACGAATGGTTCGTTTCGCACCTGCCAAAGTCTAGCACTTTCTGGAATATGAGGGATGGTCTTTACTGGTCACAGAAAATCATGTCTCTCACTCATACAGACATTGATTGGTGTAGTCCTGACAACGACGAAACCAAGATCATCTTCAGTTGTGGAAGTTTCCCCAACGTACCCCTTATTGGAACTAAGGGAGGAATTAGTTACAATCCAGCTTTAGCCCGTCGTCAATACGGCTATCCTATGAAAAACATTCCAAGTAACATTCAATTGGAGGGTCTGTTCTTCAAGAACATCGACGATCATGGCAACATGCTGAAGAAGGAAATTGTCCAAGCCTGGCGTCTTGTTCACAGCAAAGGGAGAAGATTGTTAGGAAAACATCTTTGCATCTCCCTGGATCCTTACCTTCAATGGGTACGCGTCAGAGCATTCAAGCTCAGGATGCCATATCAACATCAAGAACCTATTCCCCTAAGGGAACCAATTTACCTTTTCTCCACCGATGTTGAAAAACTTCAAGCGGCATTAAACAAGGTATGCCAAGAAAGGAATGCTTGGAGGAACAAGTATCGAATTGTCAACACGGAAAATGTTGAAATTCAAAACATCCTAAGAAGGAAGGATGAGTTACTTGAAGCGCTCGATCGACAAGTGACACAATCATCACTTTCTCATCATATCCCTCCTGCTTCCTGGATCATCGATCAGCTCACGTCAGAGAACGCTCAGCTCAAGAAACAGAAGAAGATGTTAGAACGTGAAGTCGGCTCTTCATCAAAGTTTTAGAGTCCTTTCTCTCAGTTTCTCTGTATTTCCATTTTCAAAGTGTGTAAAACGGCGTTTTCGCTTAATTAATAAAAGTTTGATGTTTCATAACGTAATTATGGTGTTTCCTTGAAAAATAATAACTTAATTGCATATCATACATCGCTTTAGTCGTACGCACTGACACGGGAATTGTCGCGGATCTAATAGTCACTTTCCTTTCTCCAGAAAGAGAGGAGGAGAAGGAGGTGAACCAAGACTTTCAAAGCTGTCTCATCCATACAACACTCGTTCAAGTCGCAAGAAAAGAATGGAAGACTTTGAGCAAGAGAATGAAGAACTCAGAGAAGAGATTAATACTCTCAAAGGTACTGTTGAAAGACTCAATAGTATGGTAGAAGCCCTGGTAGTTGCGCAGAATCGACCAACGCCAGAAGAACCACAAAGGACTGTGGTTTCCGAGATTGTTTCTACTCCTATTCCTCAGTATACCATGCCGCCTGATCGACCGTGGGGCATGCCGTATAACTTTACTCCAGAAGGGTACATACCTCCAGCTTCTGAAGCTCCAAAAGTCACCATGGATATGCGTCCACCGGAGGGTTACAAACCTCTGGAAATTGAAGTTCCAAGAACAACGGCAATGGGTTTCGCACAACAGAACGTTGAGATTCCAAGATCTGCTGTCATGGCTTCTCCACAGCCCATTATGCATACTTTTCCCCCGCAGGGTGGACAAGTATATCATCACGCTCCAAGTGAGGATGCTGGCGTGTATGAAAGATTGGACGAGTTCCAAGAACAGTTTCTGCAAATGCAGAAAGAACTCAAGACTCTTCGAGGACAAGATCTATTTGGAAAGAATGCTGCAGACCTCTGTCTGGTTCCAAATGTTAAGATTCCTCACAAATTCAAAGTACCAGAATTCGAGAAGTATAAAGGGAATTCATGCCCACAAAGTCATCTTGTGATGTACGCTCGAAGAATGTCAACTCAGACTGATAATCAACAATTGCTCATTCATTATTTTCAAGACAGCCTGACTGGTGCTGCACTCAAATGGTACATGAACTTGGACAGTTCAGAGATTCGTACTTTTCGAGACCTCGGAGAGGCCTTCGTCAAACAGTATAAGTACAATCTGGATATGGCTCCCGACAGAGATCAACTCCGGGCCATGACTCAAAAGGATAGAGAAAGCTTCAAGGAATACGCTCAGAGATGGCGTGAAGTTGCTGCTCAAATTTGTCCACCACTTGAAGAGAAAGAAATGACAAAAATCTATCTCAAAACTTTAAGTCCATTTTACTACGGACGAATGGTTGCAAGTGCACCAAGTGACTTTACCGAGATGGTAAACATGGGTGTACGTTTAGAAGAAGCAGTTCGAGAAGGACGCTTGAACAAAGAACCAGAATCTTCTGTTGGTCCAAGGAAGTATGGAAGTTCTTTCCAGAAGAAAAAGGATCAAGATGTCAGCAATGTCTTGCACAAAATAAAGAAGAAATTCCAACCTCAAGTTGCAACAATAACTCCGGTTGTTAACTCAGCGCCAGCTTATCAACCTCAGGTCTCGCAACAACAAACTCAACAAAGGTCGCAGCAACCTCAGCAGCAGGTTTGACCTCCAAATTACAACAATCGGGCTCCAAGGTATCCTGCCTTTGACCCCGTACCAATGCCGTATGCAGAATTGTTTCCAACATTACTGGCAAAAGGACTCATTCAGACAAGGAGTCCTCCAAATCCTACAAACAGTTCCTCACCATGGTATAAGGCTGACCAATCTTGTCCCTATCATCAGGGGGCACCAGGTCACAATATTGAGAACTGTTTCCCTTTCAAGATTGACGTCCAACGATTAGTGAAGAGCGGAATGCTATCCTTCAAAGATACTAATCCAAACGTCCAAGCAAATCCTTTGCCGCAGCATAAAGAAGCTTCAGTAAATCTGATAGACCAACACCCCAACGTCATTCAAATCTACGATATTCGTCAGATAGGGGAAAATCTTGTCAAGATGCACGCTAAACAAGCTGGGTACGGTCATGTACCACCTCACAACTACTTCACATGTGAAATTTGTCCAAAGAATACTCAAGGATGTGCCGTAGTTCAAGCTGCATTACAAGAACAAATGGACTTAGGATGGATTCAACATATCCGAGTCAGAACTGAACATGACATCAACATGGTTCAAGGATGTCCAGGAGAGTACAAAATCTACAAAGTTGAAGACCTTGAAGGATCGGTAGTCAGGTTCCACAAAACTTTAAATGGACTTGCCTACTTTGGAACAGATTTCCACGCTTACAGTAGATGCGAAATCTGTCGAAGAAATTCACGAGGATGTTTGCGTGTTCGCAACGACATTCAAAAGCTGATGGATGACAATACCATTACTGTTCTTGCCAACAGAGAAGATGATGAAGTCTTTACCGTATCTCCTCAAATTAATCAAGTTGAACCTATGCAAGTTAAGTATGACAGCAGGAAGACAGCAGTTGCACCACTAGTCATCTACTTACCAGGTCCTGTACCGTATGAGTCCAGCAAGGCTATACCATACAAGTACAACGCTACATTCATTGAAAATGGTAAGGAAATACCATTACCGTCTGTTGTCAACATTGCTGACATTAGTCGAGTCACCAGAAGTGGACGAGTCTTCAACAGAGCAACAGAAAATGTGGAGAAACCTTCGGAGGAAGTACCACATAGGCAAGACAATCATCCGACCAATGCTGTTCAAGCGAAAGAAAATGATGAGATCTTGAAGTTAATCCAGAGGAGTGAATACAACATTGTAGACCAATTACTACATACTCCGTCTAGGATATCTGTTCTTTCCCTGCTATTGAGTTCTGAAGCTCATAGGGAAGCTCTACAGAAAGTTTTGGAACAAGCTTTCGTAGAACCAAGTGTTACTATAAGCCAATTCAACAACATCGTTGCCAACATCTCCGCCGGAACTAACCTAAGTTTCTGTGACGAAGATCTTCCTGAAGAAGGAGTGGACCACAATCTTCCACTTCACATCTCAGTTGGCTGCATGGGTGATACACTCACAGGAGTCCTAATAGACAATGGATCCTCTCTCAATGTCATGCCTAAATCAACATTATCAAGATTATCTTTCGAAGATTATCCTCTAAGAAAAAGTCATGTCATCTTCAAAGCATTTGATGGATCAAGAAAGTCAGTTTTCGGAGAAGTGGATCTTCCTATAACTATTGGACCTCAGACGTTCAAAATCACTTTCCAAGTTATGGATATCCCAGCGCAATACAGTTGTTTGCTAGGTCGCCCATGGATTCATGAAGCTGGGGCAATTACTTCAACACTTCATCAGAAATTGAAGTTCATAAGAAATGACAAATTGGTAACCGTATGTGGAGAACGAGCTTTGATCGTCAGCAACCTGTCATCATTCTCCGACATAGAACCAAAAGAAGTTGTTGGAACTAAATTCCAAGCACTTTCCTTGGACAAAGGAAAGGAGAAAGCAGCGTCTATCTCTTCATACAAAGATGCAATCCAAGTTGTAAAGGATGGCACTACCAGTGGTTGGGGGCACATTAATATTCCTACCAACAACAAGAACAGAACAGGAATTGGATTCTTTCCGACATCATCAAAAGCTATCCCAGGGATTGAGGTAGTTCTCCCTATTCAAGAAACTTTCTGCAGTGGAGGTTTTCTTCAACCTGTTCAAAAAACAGTCAATACCATCGGTACGGAAAACACCGATGAAGAGGAGTGGTTATCCTATCTTAACAAAGCAGGATACATCTCCCTACCAGAGTCTGATTCACCTTGCTGTTATCCAACTAGAGGATCTGAAAGTAAGACTCAACCAAGCAGTGATGAAGTTACTGACAGCTTCACCACCAGAAATCATGGTTCATCAGAAGAAGTTCCTCCTATCCCCGAAGAGACTTGGGATACATTAGGAGAACCAAGCGGAAAATTCGACTACATGGTGAAATACTCCGCTCCCGAAAGTTCAAGAATCTCTCTTGAAGACATTGTTCCAACTGGATGGAACATTGATTATGAGTACCTCTCTCAGCCAAAAGAGATGTATAACCCTTGCTATTCATCATCATCTACTGGTGAAATCATTATTGAGGATTATATCCCCAAGTCACCTTCCGAGGCTAAGGATCTAGAGTTCACATATCTAGTCAATGCCATCTTGGGAGAAGAGCAAGACCAAAATACAGAAGAGGATGATCTCGAAAGTGTCTCCGACAACGAGTCTCTCCATTCAGAAGATTGGAAGTTTCCTCAAAAGAAAGTTCGACATACTCCACTTGGAAAGGGGTATGCTCACACCGCTCAGTCTGCTGAAGTAGAAGAAGATCGTCTGAGTGTTGCAAAGACAGTGGTTGGTAAATCAAGACCTACCACAGGCCAGCTTAAGCCTAAGGTTCCAGATTACTTAGTGCACAATGGGGTTCGCCACTATTGGACAGCTGTTGAAGTTTCAACTGTTGTTCGCACTCCTAAGTAGGAACTTTCACCGTTATTTTGTCCTCTCACCATAGCCCAGGGTGAAGAGATGTTTTATAGGGCTTTGCATTTTACTATTCCTTAGTTAAATGTCCCTCTTTGCTTCGCCCAAAGCAATAGAGTTTTGTTTTATAGGGTCTTTGTTTCAAGAAATGACTGTCCATAAATAAAAATGTCATTCTGTTCCTTCGTTTAGTTTTTCCTTTTCTTTTTTTCGGAAATTGGTAATCCTAAAAAACACCCTTAAAAAACATCAAATATTCCATTAACTGCATACACAGAGTCTTCCCTCGTTGTCTAAATAAAACTTATCACACATATGCAGATTAATCATAAAATACCCCGTTGAAACGTGCGACCGTATGACTTCTCCAAGCTTTGAGTTTCCTGTATTCGAGGCAGAGGAAGAAGAAGACGAAGAAATATCAAAGGAAATTTCACGGTTACTTCAACAAAAGGAAGAGGCCATTCAGCCATACAATGAGCCTCTAGAGATCATTAACCTTGGTTCCAATGGAAACAGAAAAGAGGTTAAGATTGGAGCTTCACTCAGTTCAGAGATCAGAGAGAGTTTGATACAGCTGCTCAAAGAATTCTCAGATGTCTTCGCTTGGTCTTATCAAGATATGCCAGGGTTGGATACCAGTATAGTGGAGCATCACTTGCCATTAAAAGCAGAATGCCCTCCGGTCAAGCAAAAATTGAGAAGAACTCATCCGGAGATGGCCATGAAAATCAAAGAGGAAGTTCAAAAGCAGATCAACGCAGGTTTCCTCGTCACTTCAGAATACCCTCAGTGGTTAGCTAACATTGTTCCCGTTCCTAAGAAAGACGGAAAAGTCCGCATGTGCGTCGACTACAGAGATTTGAACAAAGCTAGCCCTAAGGATGATTTTCCTTTACCACATATTGATATGTTGGTAGACAGTACAGCAAAATCCAAAGTTTTCTCGTTCATGGACGGATTTTCAGGATACAACCAAATCAAAATGTCACCTGAGGACATGGAAAAAACAGCTTTCATCACCCCCTGGGGCACGTTCTGCTATCGTGTTATGCCTTTTGGACTAAAGAACGCAGGGGCAACTTATCAAAGGGCCATGACTACACTTTTCCATGATATGATGCATAAGGAAGTGGAAGTCTATGTGGACGACATGATTGCCAAATCAGAAAATGAAGAAGATCACATACAAAATCTGACAAAGTTATTTCAACGCTTACGGAAGTTTCAGCTTCGCCTGAACCCCAACAAGTGTACCTTTGGTGTCTACTCAGGAAAACTCCTTGGTTTCATTGTCAGCAAACGAGGAATTGAAGTGGATCCAGACAAAGTCAAGGCAATTCAAGAAATGCCTTCGCCCAGAACCGAGAAACAAGTTAGAGGATTTCTTGGACGTCTGAATTACATCTCAAGATTCATATATCTCATGACTGCAACTTGCGCTCCTATTTTCAAACTTCTACGGAAAAATCAAAGTTGCGTCTGGACAGACGATTGTCAGAAAGCGTTCGACAGCATTAAGGAATATCTGCTCGAACCACCCATCTTGTCTCCTCCAGTGGAAGGAAGACCTTTGATAATGTACTTAACCGTCTTAGAAGATTCCATGGGTTGTGTCCTTGGACAGCAAGACGAGACAAAGAGAAAAGAGCATTCCATTTACTACCTGAGCAAGAAATTCACTGACTGTGAATCCCGCTACTCCATGCTCGAGAAGACGTGTTGTGCTTTGGCCTGGGCTGCCAAACGTCTCCGCCAGTACATGATTCGACATACTACTTGTTTGATCTCTCATATGGATCCAATCAAGTACATCTTTGAGAAGCCTGCCTTAACCGGGAGGATTGCCCGTTGGCAGATGTTGTTATCAGAATATG
This sequence comes from Vicia villosa, assembly GCF_029867415.1. NCBI lineage: Eukaryota > Viridiplantae > Streptophyta > Magnoliopsida > Fabales > Fabaceae > Vicia > Vicia villosa. Next base: position 13,441,033 of record NC_081185.1, read on the forward strand.
ACATTGAGTATCACGCACAGAAAGCCGTGAAAGGAAGCGTTCTAGCTGAGCACCTGGCTCACCACCCACTCAATGGTCATGAATCAACCAGTTTTGACTTTCCGGACGAGGACGTCATGTACCTCAAGATGAAAGATTACGATGAGCCACTACCAGACGAAGGACCTGAGATAGGATCCCAGTGGGGCTTAATCTTTGATGGAGCTGTCAATGCTTATGGACGAGGAATTGGGGCAATCATTGTTACACCTCAGGGTACCCATATTCCATTTACTGCCAGATTAACTTTCAAATGCACAAACAATGAGGCCGAATATGAAGCTTGCATCATGGGTCTCGAAGAAGCCATGGATCTAAGAATCAAACACTTGGATGTATACGGAGATTCTGCTTTGGTCATCAATCAAATCAAAGGAGAATGGGAAACACGCCAACCGGGGCTAATTCCTTACAAAGACTACGCGAGAAGATTGTTACCATTCTTCGACAGGGTAGATTTTCATCACATTCCTCGTGAAGAAAACAATTTGGCTGATGCATTAGCCACACTCTCTTCCATGATTAGGATAAATCATTGGAATGACATTCCTCGGATCGATGTTATGCGCCTGGATAGGCCCGCTCATGTGTTCACAGTAGAAGCAATCATCGACGACAACCCGTGGTATCACGACATCAAGAACTTTCTTCAAAAGCAAGAGTACCCTCCTGGGGCGTCAAAGAAAGATAGAAAGACTTTGAGAAAGTTAGCTTGTAGATTCTTCCTAAATGAAGATGTTCTGTACAAGAGAAACTTCGACATGGTTCTGCTCAGATGCGTTGACAGAAAAGAAGCAGAAATACTCATGAGAGAAATACATGAAGGTTCCTTTGGTACTCACACCAATGGACACACCATGACAAGGAAAATACTGAGAGCAGGATATTATTGGCTGACGATGGAGTCAGATTGCTACCAGTACGCAAAGAGGTGTCACAAATGCCAGATCTACGCCGATAGAATTCATGTGCCACCATCTCTTCTCAACATACTCTCTTCCCCTTGGCCTTTCTCCATGTGGGGAATCGACATGATTGGAATGATCGAACCAAAAGCGTCTAACGGACATCGCTTCATCTTGGTAGCCATAGACTATTTTACCAAATGGGTTGAAGCAGCTTCATATGCAAACGTTACAAGACAAGTTGTCGTCAGGTTTATCAAGAATCACATCATCTGTCGCTACGGCATTCCTAGCAAGATAATCACTGACAATGGGTCAAATTTGAATAACAAAATGATGGAGGAGCTTTGTGAAGAATTTAAGATTGAACATCACAACTCATCTCCTTACAGGCCAAAGATGAATGGAGCTGTAGAAGCAGCTAACAAAAACATCAAGAAAATCATTCAGAAGATGGTCATCACTTACAAAGATTGGCATGAAATGCTCCCGTATGCTCTTCATGGTTACCGTACATCAGTACGTACTTCGACTGGAGCAACTCCTTTCTCCCTTGTATATGGCATGGAGGCAGTCCTACCTATAGAGGTTGAGATCCCATCAATGAGAGTCTTGATGGAGGCAAAATTAATAGAAGCCGAGTGGTGTCAAAGCAGATTCGATGAACTGAACTTAATCGAAGAAAAGCGCATGACAGCTTTATGCCACGGACAGCTATATCAACAAAGAATGAAGAAAGCTTTCGACAAAAAGGTTCGACCTTGCACAATCAAAGAAGGCGACCTTGTACTCAAAAAGATTCAATCTTTTCTCACAGATTCGAGAGGGAAATGGACTCCCAATTATGACGGCCCCTACGTGGTCAAGAGAGCTTTCTCTGGAGGAGCCTTAATACTCACGACTATGGATGGAGAAGAATTCACCCGTCCTGTGAACGTCGACGCAGTCAAGAAATACTTCGCCTAAATAAACAAAAAGAACAGCTCGCTAAGTTGAAAACTCGCAAAGAGCGGCTTAGGCAAAAAAGAGCGTCTCGGTGAATCGAAAACCCGAAAGGGCGATTCAGGCAAAAGTTATAGACATAAAAAAATAAACAATCAATCCCGGTAAACTTAAAACCCGAAAGGGGTAGTTTACGCAAAAGTTAGGGATATATGGCAAGTAACTGTGTTCAGGACAAACTTGATCATTCAAAATCCATAGCGGAGTGTCGCTACCGCGAAAAATGGAATCAGAGTCGCCACTAATATATTTATCCCATAAGGGAAAGGAATATCAGAAAACCTAACTCAGAATAAGAACAAGGTCTTTCGACCAGAGAACAGGGAACGGGAGTCGGTTACGCGAGGGGAAGGTGTTAGCACCCCTCACGCCCATCGTACTCGATGGTATCCACCTATGTTTGTTTCTATCTAAAGGGTGTCTAATGTCTAAAACCTAAATGCAAATGAATGAAAAAGAAACACGGGGAAAAGAAGGAATTATTTACAAGTGTGTTCGCTTAGGCCCCGCGACCCAATGCCTACGTATCCTTTTCAGGAATCAGAACGACCGTAGTTCGGCTCCATAGTTTCCATTTGTTTTGTGTTTTTTAGTTGAACAGCGGTTAAGGTCACAATCCACGATGCTCGACCTTTGGAGACTTATACGCCTAGTTTTGGAAAGGACTTAACTTGTTCTTAAGCGCCTAACAAGGCAAAAGAAAATGAACTTGGGTTTGTGTTTTTTATGTAACTACATGATAAACAAAACCCAATACAAGGTTTCGCACCACTTCATTACTTTGTTTTAATTCGAGCCTTTATTAAGTGTTTTGAATGTTTTTGGTTGGGTATTTTTTAAGGGAATTGACTTTGCGATTAGAATCACATAAAATGTATAATGATTGAGAAGCAGATTAGGGAATGAATCCCACTCACTTCTATCCCATTATGTAATGATCGAGAAGCAGATTAGGGAATGAATCCCACTCACTTCTCTCCCATTAATTAATGTTTGAGAAACAGATTAGGGAATGAATCCCACTCATTTCTCTCCCATTAAGTAGTGACTGAGAAACAGATTAGGGAATGAATCCCACTCATTTCTATGCCACTAAGTGATTGAGAAACAGATTAGGGAATGAATCCCACTCATTTCTCTATCACTTTCTTAATGTGATTCGCCTCTTTATTTATTAATGTTTTAAAGTTGAAAAGAAAAAGAATGAACAAAAGGGAACTAACCTATTCTCTAATCTAAGTTATTCTAATCTAAGTCTAATGGCCCTAAGGTCAAGGATAACTATCCTAACCTATCTCAATTCCTCTTAACAAAGAAGGAAGAGTCTAAGGGAACATGGCAGAAGAATGGAGTTACAACTCCAACAAGATAAGAAGAGAGCCCTAGGGCAGTAGCAAATCAAGGAAATAAGTGTCCTAAATCAAACACAAAAGCCATATGGCACTACACGAAAATATTCACAAAGAGTTACCAAAGTATCGCATAAATCGTCACTTAACAATTAGCGAACAAACATCCATTAATCAAAACAAAAAGCAAATGAAAACATGAACAAAGCTTAAAGTCAGTAGCAATTAGTTCATTTATAGGTCCAAGACCTTATACCAATCTATGTTAGTCAATTAACTTGAAACAAACGAAGTTCTAACAAAACTATACGAAACTAGGTCAAAACTAGTTAATAGAATTCAAATTAGGAGTGAAGTTAGAAAGATGTATTTACATGGTAGAAGTCAGTAGCTAATGACCTCTAATAGGTGTCTAAACAATCATGGAATCAAGTCACAAAGTCTCATACAAAATTATAGGTCATTTGGACAAGTTTTGATACAATCGTTAGCCAAAAGCAAGTTATTTACATGCGAGAAAGAAAAATCGAGTAAAATAAGAAAACATGACTTGAAAAATTCAATTCCAGGTCCTAGGACCTCTAAACATCCCTACTTATATGTACCAAAAGAAACTAAGTCAATTGCATAAAGGCAAAGCAAATTATAGGTCAAATTCACACGGTTATCCGTTTGGGAACGTACATAAATCGGGTATAGAAAATCTAATGAAAACCTAACCAAAACATAGAATTAGACTTTTATTTTTTTCACACAATATGGTATATGAGTCTACTGATATCACACAAAAGATGGCAATTAAATTCTACTCCTAAGGTATTAAACAAAATTAATTTGCAAAACCGATCAAACTTGAAACATTATGAACATATTCAACAAAATGGCCCAACAAAAATAGTAAATCAAACCACAAAAATCCACAAAAATTATGACAATTACCTAAACACAAAATTCAATCTAAAACATATTTTTGCACATTTTTTATCTCAATAGAACCTGGATTGCTAAACAAAAACTAGAGAAGAAACAATTTGCAAAAGGAGAAAAATCTAACAACACAGGGGGGTGCAGAAGCAAAAATGAAATGCATTGGATTTACACTAGGACGCGTTTTGGGCCTTGTCCTGGGGGTGTGGAAATAGCAATTTCATGGAAGGCCTAATGGAGATTCAATCCATCTTCATATTTTGTTTGATCCAATTCAACCATTCTTCAATTTTATTATCCAATTATTATTGCTGATTAATCCCTAATCAAAGTCAAATAATCCAGACCTTATGATATTAATCCCTAATTAAACCTAATGATCAGACTTTATGACATTAATATAATTAACATTAACATAATATACTAATTATAATAATAAACAAAAGGGGATAGGGTTAACATTTGTGACCTTTCACCTTCACGTCTTCTTCCCCTCTCTCGACTCAGAACGCGGCGGCCGGAGAACTAACGTTCTCTTTCTCCGTCAAACAACGAACTCTCTCATCTCCTCACCGATTCCGTTCTCAAATCTTGCTCTCACCTCTCCGATTCCATAACTCAAACTCCGGTCTCAATCTCGTCTCTCTCTAATTCGACATGGCTCCGACGACCTTTCAAGCTCGTTGGAGATGACGAGGAAATCCGATAAATTCCTCAAGAACTCAGGTGAGATTCACTGTTCATTCCTCTGCTCGTTTTCTTCTATCTTTTGATTTGTCTTCGTTTGCATTTTTGTTGGTGCAGTGTTGCTGAAACGAATCGATTATTGAGGTAGAGTGATCTTTGAAGATGAAGAATCAAGAAGCGATTATGGAGATGATGAAGAATTGGCTTTTTGGATTTTCTGCAGGTTGAATATTGGTGATTGAATGAATGAAGATAGATGAAGATTGGGGAAGAAGATTGAAATATTGGTGATGAAGGAGATTCAAGGTTGAACCATGGAGATTCTGAGATGAAGAAGATTGAATGGGAATTGAGAGTGAAGGATGAATGGAAGTGAAGGGCATTGAGAAGTGAAGAGTTCTGTTTATATAGAGTTTCAGGTTTGGTTTTCCTTTCTCATTCTCTTATGGTTCAGTTTCTGTTAGAGATCTTTTTCTTCTTGTGAATTCTGTTATGCTATGCCTCTCCTTTTTGTTATGCGAATTTTGTTTTTTGAGTCCTCTTCGAACCTTCTGCTCAGAGAAAAATGGTGGAGAAACCAACTGAAGAATGATGAAGATGTTATATGGAGAAGATGAGAGAATGGAGAAGTGGAAGATTGAAGATGTGAAAATGGCGTCCCCGATTGAATGGAGGAGGAGCAGAATATATAGGTGAGTCTCTTCTTGGCTTTTCTTCTGAAATTCTGTTGTGGAGTGTAACTGATCTGAAAATTAGTTAGGATAGGTGGTTAGGCTGTAACTGAATCGGTTATGGGTTGGTTTAGTTAGTTAGGGTTGAAAGTTAGGGAAGTTAAGTTCTGTTTGAAAAATGTTGCAGTGGGTTTAGAATATATGTATGTGAATTGTCATGAAGAGTTTTTAGGTTTTATTTTGGTTTTGTAATGAAGATTGGTTAAAACAAATATGCGGGGCTGGTTGTATTTGTAAGGTGCAAAACTGATATGTGTATTTCTCTGATTTTCCTCTCTTTTTTTGTTAAATATTTTTGACGGTCGAAGTCTTGGATGTCATACTAGATGAATGATTAACATAAGATCTTGTTGTTCTCCCTGTGATCTTAGGGTGAGAGGTTTGTTTAGAACCTTTGAATTGGGTGACTTGCTGCGAACTTCATTTGACTCACAGATCCATCGTTCTCCGGTCTGATACGATTCTTTCTTGCAGGGTAATTGAAGACTAACTCAAATTGGGGAGGACTGCTAATGAAGTTCGAAACTGTGAGCAAATACTCGGTTAATCCCGCTGGACCAGAATTATATGGTACCTTTTGTCACTGTCAGGGTCGGTTGTGGGGTTAGTTAAATTAGTGAAAAGGGCTGAAGGTTAACAAGAGGGTTAGCTGCAAATTAAAACAGTTAGGGTAAGTTAAAGGGCTGTTGATTAAAGTCGTTATGTGGTACATTTGTTTCGGATGTTGCAGGGCTATGGGACTGTCTTTAATTGTGAGTCTGTACACCAATTGAAATGTGTATGGTTGTTGACTTATTTGATGCTGTGAGTGCAGGTATATATGCAGTTGATGTGGAACTGGTGTGGTTCTGGAAATGAAGAAAAATTGGTGACTTAGAGCTTTGATCATGGAGAAAGAAAGTGATAAAGATTTTGAAAAGTGATAGGTTTAGGAGAGTCAACTTGTAAAAGAAAGTCGAAGGGTCAATTGTATTCTTATTGTAACTTTTTATGTAATTCTATTTGGATTTTTGTAATAGATTTTGAATGGAACTTGAATGGATAATTGTAATGAACTTTTGTGATCTTTTTGTAATGGGTATTTGAATGGATGTATGAATTGGAATTTGATAGTATGATTCAAACACTTGAATAGTGATTGGTGTTCATATGACTTAGGCTTGAAATTCGGATGATAATGAGCAGAAAAATGTACGGATCTTGAATGAGTGGTTGAATGAATTTGAATAGAATTGCGCCAATGCTTAGCACATCTTTTTGATGAATAACCATGCATGCCTTAGTCTTGTAACAGGAATACCAAGCACTTCCGATTACTCTCTTTTTATTTATCTACGCAAACCCACTTCAAGTTTTAATGAATAATCTCAGGTCCACTTAATAAACCTTCACTTCCAAACTTCAACCACAAGTCTTGAATCATTAATTCTCGAGATCTCAATTAACCCACAATAAATGAACAGGTCAACCTCTTTTGCCATTGCCCTTGTATTTCAACCCACCACAACAGTAATGCCTTGAGGAATTCTTGAAGAAGATAAGAATTGAAGCGCATAAGAACATATCGACATGAAATCCGATGAATCCCAGTCGAATTAATGATTGCAGACACCATATATAAAACCCATATTCCTCTTGCCCTTGGTGAATCTTCATAGAGGAAAACCTCGTAGCTTTAGGAGAAAGAAACCCACAATGACCATATAAAACCCTAGCTTCCGAGATCCTTGATCCAATGCAAAGTTATTAATTAATGATGCATGATGTTATGTTGATGCCCTAATGGAAAGATGTAAATGAAATGCAAAGCCTAAGCCAGTTAGAAATAAATTATGTGGGCAAATTTTGGGGTGCAACAGCTGCCCCTATTCAATCTGCTTGGACCTGAATGTACGAACGACACAAGTTCTAGACATTAGAGGTGAAAGTGGATTGAATACCCAAAAGTACCATCAAAATTTGCATTCTGTGGTTAAGCAAAGAGTGTTGAATGTTATCAAGAGATACCAGCCAAAGGCGGACCAAACAAGTTGCTAACCTTAGTTAGACTTTGAAAAGATTGCTATCCTTAGATAGACTTGAAAAGGAGAGTGCTAACCGTAGTTAGACTTGAAGAAGAGGCGACACCACCGTAGCGTGACTCCGCAAGGAAGAACCATCCTTAGACGACTCAACCAAATTGCTAACCTTAGTTAGACTTTGAAAAGAAGACACAACCGTAGCGTGACTCCACAAGGAAGAACCATCCTTAGACGACTCAACCAAATTGCTAACCTTAGTTAGACTTTGAAAAGAAGACACAACCGTAGCGTGACTCCACAAGGAAGAACCATCCTTAGACGACTCAACCAAATTGCTAACCTTAGTTAGACTTTGAAAAGAAGACACAACCGTAGCGTGACTCCACAAGGAAGAACCATCCTTGGACGACTCAACCAAATTGCTAACCTTAGTTAGACTTTGAAAAGGATTGCTAACCTTAGTTAGACTTTGAAGAAGATTGCTAACCTTAGTTAGACTTTGAAGAAGATTGCTAACCTTAGTTAGACTTTGAAGAAGATTGCTAACCTTAGTTAGACTTTGAAGAAGATTGCTAACCTTAGTTAGACTTTGAAGAAGATTGCTAACCTTAGTTAGACTTTGAAGAAGATTGCTAACCTTAGTTAGACTTTGAAGAAGATTGCTAACCTTAGTTAGACTTTGAAGAAGATTGCTAACCTTAGTTAGACTTTGAAGAAGATTGCTAACCTTAGTTAGACTTTGAAGAAGATTGCTAACCTTAGTTAGGCTTTGAAAAAGAGACACAGCCGAAGGGTGACTCGATAAAGGGTGAAACCAGCCGAAGGGGAATCCGATCCTAATTTGCTAACCTTAGTTAGACTTCAAAAAGAGACACAGCCGAAGGGTGACTCGATAAAGGATGAAGCCAGCCGAAGGGGAATCCGATCCTAATTTGCTAACCTCGGTTAGACTTCAAAAAGAGACACAGCCGAAGGGTGACTCGATAAAGGATGAAACCAGCCGAAGGGGAATCCGATCCTAATTTGCTAACCTCAGTTAGACTTCGAAAAGAGACACAGCCGAAAGGTGACTCGAGATCTGAAAGAGTATGCCAATAATCATTGGACTTGGCTGAAGTATTGTTATTTATGAAACATAAGAACTACAAAGTCCCTTCAGGCCGAAAAGCGGGGTGTAATTCTACAAGAGTGACAATCATTCGAAATGCCACACACAAAGTATGAGTTATCTAAATGATTGAGCTCAGCAAACGGGAAATCACCAAAGAAATAATGATCTTTGTGAAGAAAGATTTCGTATCCAGTCCACACGAGAGAGAGAAAGTGGGACTTCTTCTGGGAATATATTACCTGGTACCTTTGGAGCACATGCCCGTTTGGCTTATGCATTGGTGCATGCTTGATTTTTCTCATAGCGTAATGCTCCATATTCATGGAAATGCTACGCGTTTTTATAGATGCAATGTGAATGCAATGATTACTATATGCAGAGATAACGAGGGCCCTTTAGAGAATATTCCGCTGACTTGTAGATCGAGCTTTGTCTCTGACCTCAGGAGAGGTAAACACCAGGGAGAATCCCCTTAGTGTTAAGAACTCTGTGGGGGTGCCAATAGACATTGGACTTTGACTTGCAAGATATACTTATGATTGTTGGCTTGAAGAATAATTTCTGACTTCTCACCATGTGCCATTGCTTGAATAATTTTTAGTTTGAGGAGATTCCCTCAATTCACCATGGTGGGGATTAGAAATCCAGATAAGGAATCACGGTTGGGAGAATTGGAACAACTCCGAGGAGACATAAACTCCTATTTGGGGAGGAAAATAATTCTTGGGAGAAATAAACTCCTATGCTCGGGGAGTGACTTTTCCAGGAGAAATAAACTCCTAGACTTGAGGAATGGAATCAACTCTCAGGAGAAATAAACTCCTATGCTTGGGGAGAGAGTAACTTGTTGGGGAAAAGCATTGTGATACCTCTCCATTATGTGATGGCCAACCGCACCTTACAGGTTAATGGCGATTTCTTCAATACAAACCAAAAGAGTATGCCCCAGGCTACCTGACTTGTGGAGATATATGATTTAACGAAGACATTTGCCTCGAAAGGATCCTTACACCACAATTACTTGAGAAAGTTCTGCCCCTAGCATATTCAAGCGTTTGAAATATTCCTTCTCTTGATTCACGGATCCTTGAAGAGATTTGTCGAATCTCGACGTAACTGCCCCAGATTGAGTGAGCTTGAGAGACTCCTCGACGTCACTACTTCAGATTGATTGAAATCAAGAGAGAGATTCCTCGACTTGATTAACCCTGATTGGTCGAATTTGAGATGTCAAACCTTGACTTGCTTGCCCCAGATAGGATGAACTCACGAGAGAGATTCCTCGTCGTGACTGCCCCTGATTATGTATATCTTATCATGATCCTCAAGTCTACTTTCTTCGAAGTCAACCAAACTGTGGAAGCACCTTTATCATGCTCAATGGAGTCTTCAAACTCTTAGTCTCTGGAATGATTTCTTTTTACTCTACGGAGTTTTCAAGTCTCTTTTACTCTGACATGATCAATCTCTTCATGGATTCTCATCATAGAAATTTCCTTGATGTTTAAGCAAATGTTTTGTATGCAAAAGAATGTTAATTCTAAGAATGACAATTCTAATGCAAAGCCTATGCTAGTCTTGAAGTTTAAAACTTTTTATGCAATGAGGTGGCCACCTCTTGTGATTGAAAGATAAAGTGAGCATACAATACCAACATAGACATATGTTATGCTTCATTGAGAGTCAGTTAAATGCTATTTCATGGGAGTGTATTTTTCGAAATAAACCCTACTTCAATTAGGACTTTTAAGGGTTGTAACTTGGCCGGGTTCACGGTTTTCAGAAACAAAGGATTTTTAGGCTCAAAATTATTTGGTGCCCACCCCCTTCGTGATGTTCTCCACTCCTAAGTTCAATTAACTCAACATGAGTGCTCATCCTTCACAAGGAATTTTTGAAATGGTTGAGGAATCGATGAGGTTTTTCGGACATGGCAGTCACTCACCTTTTATCTTTTGATTCATTGTCACACGACCTTGCTCTTGCTTTATTTTCACCATTATTTTTCTTTTTTATTGCTATTTTTCTTTCTTCCTTTTTTCTTTCTTTTTTTCATTTTTTTTCATTTTTCTCTTCTTTTTTTTTAGCAAGTCGTGTGACCTCGCATTGTCTTTGATTCGTTGGAAGTGATTGCGACTGCCTCATTCCATGATTGATGAAGGGTTACCATTGTGGTATCGTCATCTTTTGACCTCTTGGTAGGTGAAGGATAACCATTACGGTTTTGACTGTCCTCAACCTTTTGAAGGATACCCATTGTTGTATCCTTGGATACATATCCTTTATGAGTTTTGGACACTTGATCAAGTTAAATGAACACTACCCTGCCCCAGGGTTAAAATTAAGGGTTTTTTTTTTCTGAATAGAAAAGAAACTCCTACTTCCAGGCTCAAAGGGGTTGACGAGGGTCTATCTCCCTTATATCTCCGGTGTTTGGGGATTGAAACAATGCCTGTACATCATCAGCAGGATTTTATTCAAAAACACACAATTAGGGATTTTGCATTTTTTTCATCATCATTCTCCCTCCGCTCATTGCCTAAGCAAGAGATTAGTAAAGGTTGGTATCGTAATGCCAAAAACATTTTTATGAGTGAAAACGAATGAATTACTTCAAGACAAACATAAACAATGCATTATGATTTTCATTCGGAAATTAACAAATTTTTACATGCTAGAAATGCTTAAACAAACAATGAAACGTTACAAATGAGAATGCAATAAAGAACTACATGAATGCCCTTGTTGAGGAGACTTGACTCCGTCTGGACTTATTGCTCTTGAATACTTTTTTCAGTTTTGATACCCCATTGAGACTTCAACTTGTGCATAAGACCTCTTGGAGTGGATTGTGGTTATTCCGAAATCAACGAGGACTTGAATTCTGCCTTTGAATGTCCTACCACCTTCAGTTGAATGGCTAGGTGCCCCAGCATGGTAGCCACTTAACATTATCATATGTTTCTTCCACACACTTTAGATTACTTCCCAGAAGAATATTCCAACAAAGGCGTACAAGAGTGGTGCATTTTTGCCTTACTTTAGGGATTCGAGCAATGCAAATGATGCAATACTCAAGATAGACAATGTCTTGCTTATCCCTCGGTCGGGAGCCCCAAATATAGATGCTAGAACAGTAATCACCATCATAAATGGAAGAAGCTAGTATGATCATCAAACTCAGGAGAGCTATATGTGGTAAGGAAGACCCCAAAACACCAACTGAAATACCAACAATCAGAGATATAACTGAGCACAGGGAACTGAAATTACATCACTTCGTTTCCCATATTGTTTCTGTCTCATATTCTTTCTTTCTCTGTCGACGGTCAAATGTCACTGAGAAGAAAATTTCGGGAAGAGATGACTCATGATATGAAGCCAAAGCTTGAGAATGAGAAATGTCTTCGTAGAACCCTCTTGATTATCACATGGAAAAATATTCTGACGAAGTTGCACAAGAATTTGTAGTGCTTTAAGGGATTCGAGCATGCGAATGGTGCAATGCTCAAGATAGACAATGTCTTGCTTATCCCTCAATCGGGAGCCCCAAGCAACTTCCACATATGTACAAAAGACCACTTTGGTTTGCATGTCCAGACTATCCAGAGAGAAAATAAATGACCTTTGCACCTATTGACATCAAGCACTAGGCACAATCCAATGATGTCTATATCAATGGAGCCACAATCTTCCATGGCTTTCAACCTTGTCTTCAAGAGGTGGAATCTTTTTTGTTATTTCAATAATCAAGAGCCTGAAGACTTCAAATTCCAGACCGTTCTCATGATGCGAAATCTCCTTAATAAGAATAGGAATCTTAACAGTATTTCTGACATTTTGATTCACAAGACCTTCTCTCTTGAGGTGAGATTGACATTTGCATTTGGCCTTTAAGGAACTTGTCTCAATTCTTCTTGTCAAAGAGAAAAAGCTTGAATAACCTCCATGCATTGATTCATAATCCCCATTTTTGTTCTCATATCAGTCAGAAACCTCACGGAGTCATTCCAATACCAACTTTCGAGCACATAGCGGTGAGAAGTCAGATTTTGTTGTTGAAGTCAGAATTTGAATGGAAAGGGCCCCCATAAGCTTCTGATAGAACCATGAAATGCATGATATTATGAATGCATGTTTCATTCACGGGGAATCCTAAAGTCTTTTCCTCAACTTTTGTTTCTCTTTTATTCTCTTTTTCTTTTGCATATAGTATCTTTTCTTTTTTTTTCTCTTTTCCATCTTTTCTACTTTTTTTCATCTTTTTTTTTTTGGAAATAGACTTTAGAATCCCCCACAAATGAAGTGGATAAAGTAATGATGTTATGCAATGCAAAAGCATGGGATCAAGGTCCATATAATCCGAGTAACCACTGTACAATCCTCTGAATAAGTGATGTAGGTCAGATGTCATGAGATCAAAGGTCCGACACCTTTTTGAATACCAGGAGAACCAATAGTCACCAACAGAATAGAATAGTCACCAACGGTACCTGTCATGAATATCCCACCCCACTCACAGGTGAATCTAGGTCAAGGTAGGTCAAAAGGTCTCCAGCGTTAGCAACTCTCCTGAAACACCATCATTGTTGCAAATACATGCCAACAACGGTATCTCATTCGAGTCTCAGCTGGTCGTGGGTCTCATGATCGCAATCAACAGAACCTGACATTCTGTTGGCGTCATGACTATCCACTCTATCCTAGGTATCCTATGTGTTAACTCTGGCCTGGGTATTGGGCCTTTTACCTCATAGAACAACCCACCCAACCTGCAAAACAGAACAGAAGACCCCAAGGAACACAGAATATAATCCATATGCACGATGTGCAAACAGAAATAAACATGATATGCAAGCAGAAAAGTAAACATGTAAACATATATACAAGGTATAGACATAAAAACAAATAAACACCCAGTAAATAAACAAACAAACGCAGGCTAGGATCGACTCACTAAGGATGGACCAGCAACAGGTCTATCAACATCCCCAGCAGAGTCGCCAGCTGTCGCTACCGCGAAAAATGGAATCAGAGTCGCCACTAATATATTTATCCCATAAGGGAAAGGAATATCAGAAAACCTAACTCAGAATAAGAACAAGGTCTTTCGACCAGAGAACAGGGAACGGGAGTCGGTTACGCGAGGGGAAGGTGTTAGCACCCCTCACGCCCATCGTACTCGATGGTATCCACCTATGTTTGTTTCTATCTAAAGGGTGTCTAATGTCTAAAACCTAAATGCAAATGAATGAAAAAGAAACACGGGGAAAAGAAGGAATTATTTACAAGTGTGTTCGCTTAGGCCCCGCGACCCAATGCCTACGTATCCTTTTCAGGAATCAGAACGACCGTAGTTCGGCTCCATAGTTTCCATTTGTTTTGTGTTTTTTAGTTGAACAGCGGTTAAGGTCACAATCCACGATGCTCGACCTTTGGAGACTTATACGCCTAGTTTTGGAAAGGACTTAACTTGTTCTTAAGCGCCTAACAAGGCAAAAGAAAATGAACTTGGGTTTGTGTTTTTTATGTAACTACATGATAAACAAAACCCAATACAAGGTTTCGCACCACTTCATTACTTTGTTTTAATTCGAGCCTTTATTAAGTGTTTTGAATGTTTTTGGTTGGGTATTTTTTAAGGGAATTGACTTTGCGATTAGAATCACATAAAATGTATAATGATTGAGAAGCAGATTAGGGAATGAATCCCACTCACTTCTATCCCATTATGTAATGATCGAGAAGCAGATTAGGGAATGAATCCCACTCACTTCTCTCCCATTAATTAATGTTTGAGAAACAGATTAGGGAATGAATCCCACTCATTTCTCTCCCATTAAGTAGTGACTGAGAAACAGATTAGGGAATGAATCCCACTCATTTCTATGCCACTAAGTGATTGAGAAACAGATTAGGGAATGAATCCCACTCATTTCTCTATCACTTTCTTAATGTGATTCGCCTCTTTATTTATTAATGTTTTAAAGTTGAAAAGAAAAAGAATGAACAAAAGGGAACTAACCTATTCTCTAATCTAAGTTATTCTAATCTAAGTCTAATGGCCCTAAGGTCAAGGATAACTATCCTAACCTATCTCAATTCCTCTTAACAAAGAAGGAAGAGTCTAAGGGAACATGGCAGAAGAATGGAGTTACAACTCCAACAAGATAAGAAGAGAGCCCTAGGGCAGTAGCAAATCAAGGAAATAAGTGTCCTAAATCAAACACAAAAGCCATATGGCACTACACGAAAATATTCACAAAGAGTTACCAAAGTATCGCATAAATCGTCACTTAACAATTAGCGAACAAACATCCATTAATCAAAACAAAAAGCAAATGAAAACATGAACAAAGCTTAAAGTCAGTAGCAATTAGTTCATTTATAGGTCCAAGACCTTATACCAATCTATGTTAGTCAATTAACTTGAAACAAACGAAGTTCTAACAAAACTATACGAAACTAGGTCAAAACTAGTTAATAGAATTCAAATTAGGAGTGAAGTTAGAAAGATGTATTTACATGGTAGAAGTCAGTAGCTAATGACCTCTAATAGGTGTCTAAACAATCATGGAATCAAGTCACAAAGTCTCATACAAAATTATAGGTCATTTGGACAAGTTTTGATACAATCGTTAGCCAAAAGCAAGTTATTTACATGCGAGAAAGAAAAATCGAGTAAAATAAGAAAACATGACTTGAAAAATTCAATTCCAGGTCCTAGGACCTCTAAACATCCCTACTTATATGTACCAAAAGAAACTAAGTCAATTGCATAAAGGCAAAGCAAATTATAGGTCAAATTCACACGGTTATCCGTTTGGGAACGTACATAAATCGGGTATAGAAAATCTAATGAAAACCTAACCAAAACATAGAATTAGACTTTTATTTTTTTCACACAATATGGTATATGAGTCTACTGATATCACACAAAAGATGGCAATTAAATTCTACTCCTAAGGTATTAAACAAAATTAATTTGCAAAACCGATCAAACTTGAAACATTATGAACATATTCAACAAAATGGCCCAACAAAAATAGTAAATCAAACCACAAAAATCCACAAAAATTATGACAATTACCTAAACACAAAATTCAATCTAAAACATATTTTTGCACATTTTTTATCTCAATAGAACCTGGATTGCTAAACAAAAACTAGAGAAGAAACAATTTGCAAAAGGAGAAAAATCTAACAACACAGGGGGGTGCAGAAGCAAAAATGAAATGCATTGGATTTACACTAGGACGCGTTTTGGGCCTTGTCCTGGGGGTGTGGAAATAGCAATTTCATGGAAGGCCTAATGGAGATTCAATCCATCTTCATATTTTGTTTGATCCAATTCAACCATTCTTCAATTTTATTATCCAATTATTATTGCTGATTAATCCCTAATCAAAGTCAAATAATCCAGACCTTATGATATTAATCCCTAATTAAACCTAATGATCAGACTTTATGACATTAATATAATTAACATTAACATAATATACTAATTATAATAATAAACAAAAGGGGATAGGGTTAACATTTGTGACCTTTCACCTTCACGTCTTCTTCCCCTCTCTCGACTCAGAACGCGGCGGCCGGAGAACTAACGTTCTCTTTCTCCGTCAAACAACGAACTCTCTCATCTCCTCACCGATTCCGTTCTCAAATCTTGCTCTCACCTCTCCGATTCCATAACTCAAACTCCGGTCTCAATCTCGTCTCTCTCTAATTCGACATGGCTCCGACGACCTTTCAAGCTCGTTGGAGATGACGAGGAAATCCGATAAATTCCTCAAGAACTCAGGTGAGATTCACTGTTCATTCCTCTGCTCGTTTTCTTCTATCTTTTGATTTGTCTTCGTTTGCATTTTTGTTGGTGCAGTTTTGCTGAAACGAATCGATTATTGAGGTAGAGTGATCTTTGAAGATGAAGAATCAAGAAGCGATTATGGAGATGATGAAGAATTGGCTTTTTGGATTTTCTGCAGGTTGAATATTGGTGATTGAATGAATGAAGATAGATGAAGATTGGGGAAGAAGATTGAAATATTGGTGATGAAGGAGATTCAAGGTTGAACCATGGAGATTCTGAGATGAAGAAGATTGAATGGGAATTGAGAGTGAAGGATGAATGGAAGTGAAGGGCATTGAGAAGTGAAGAGTTCTGTTTATATAGAGTTTCAGGTTTGGTTTTCCTTTCTCATTCTCTTATGGTTCAGTTTCTGTTAGAGATCTTTTTCTTCTTGTGAATTCTGTTATGCTATGCCTCTCCTTTTTGTTATGCGAATTTTGTTTTTTGAGTCCTCTTCGAACCTTCTGCTCAGAGAAAAATGGTGGAGAAACCAACTGAAGAATGATGAAGATGTTATATGGAGAAGATGAGAGAATGGAGAAGTGGAAGATTGAAGATGTGAAAATGGCGTCCCCGATTGAATGGAGGAGGAGCAGAATATATAGGTGAGTCTCTTCTTGGCTTTTCTTCTGAAATTCTGTTGTGGAGTGTAACTGATCTGAAAATTAGTTAGGATAGGTGGTTAGGCTGTAACTGAATCGGTTATGGGTTGGTTTAGTTAGTTAGGGTTGAAAGTTAGGGAAGTTAAGTTCTGTTTGAAAAATGTTGCAGTGGGTTTAGAATATATGTATGTGAATTGTCATGAAGAGTTTTTAGGTTTTATTTTGGTTTTGTAATGAAGATTGGTTAAAACAAATATGCGGGGCTGGTTGTATTTGTAAGGTGCAAAACTGATATGTGTATTTCTCTGATTTTCCTCTCTTTTTTTGTTAAATATTTTTGACGGTCGAAGTCTTGGATGTCATACTAGATGAATGATTAACATAAGATCTTGTTGTTCTCCCTGTGATCTTAGGGTGAGAGGTTTGTTTAGAACCTTTGAATTGGGTGACTTGCTGCGAACTTCATTTGACTCACAGATCCATCGTTCTCCGGTCTGATACGATTCTTTCTTGCAGGGTAATTGAAGACTAACTCAAATTGGGGAGGACTGCTAATGAAGTTCGAAACTGTGAGCAAATACTCGGTTAATCCCGCTGGACCAGAATTATATGGTACCTTTTGTCACTGTCAGGGTCGGTTGTGGGGTTAGTTAAATTAGTGAAAAGGGCTGAAGGTTAACAAGAGGGTTAGCTGCAAATTAAAACAGTTAGGGTAAGTTAAAGGGCTGTTGATTAAAGTCGTTATGTGGTACATTTGTTTCGGATGTTGCAGGGCTATGGGACTGTCTTTAATTGTGAGTCTGTACACCAATTGAAATGTGTATGGTTGTTGACTTATTTGATGCTGTGAGTGCAGGTATATATGCAGTTGATGTGGAACTGGTGTGGTTCTGGAAATGAAGAAAAATTGGTGACTTAGAGCTTTGATCATGGAGAAAGAAAGTGATAAAGATTTTGAAAAGTGATAGGTTTAGGAGAGTCAACTTGTAAAAGAAAGTCGAAGGGTCAATTGTATTCTTATTGTAACTTTTTATGTAATTCTATTTGGATTTTTGTAATAGATTTTGAATGGAACTTGAATGGATAATTGTAATGAACTTTTGTGATCTTTTTGTAATGGGTATTTGAATGGATGTATGAATTGGAATTTGATAGTATGATTCAAACACTTGAATAGTGATTGGTGTTCATATGACTTAGGCTTGAAATTCGGATGATAATGAGCAGAAAAATGTACGGATCTTGAATGAGTGGTTGAATGAATTTGAATAGAATTGCGCCAATGCTTAGCACATCTTTTTGATGAATAACCATGCATGCCTTAGTCTTGTAACAGGAATACCAAGCACTTCCGATTACTCTCTTTTTATTTATCTACGCAAACCCACTTCAAGTTTTAATGAATAATCTCAGGTCCACTTAATAAACCTTCACTTCCAAACTTCAACCACAAGTCTTGAATCATTAATTCTCGAGATCTCAATTAACCCACAATAAATGAACAGGTCAACCTCTTTTGCCATTGCCCTTGTATTTCAACCCACCACAACAGTAATGCCTTGAGGAATTCTTGAAGAAGATAAGAATTGAAGCGCATAAGAACATATCGACATGAAATCCGATGAATCCCAGTCGAATTAATGATTGCAGACACCATATATAAAACCCATATTCCTCTTGCCCTTGGTGAATCTTCATAGAGGAAAACCTCGTAGCTTTAGGAGAAAGAAACCCACAATGACCATATAAAACCCTAGCTTCCGAGATCCTTGATCCAATGCAAAGTTATTAATTAATGATGCATGATGTTATGTTGATGCCCTAATGGAAAGATGTAAATGAAATGCAAAGCCTAAGCCAGTTAGAAATAAATTATGTGGGCAAATTTTGGGGTGCAACACGGAGTATTCATCAGCAGTAGGTCATCTTCTACGAAGCACGAATACAGCGCAACTCGGAGTGGAAGGGAAAGATAACGGTCGTCACGTTTCATCGTAGCCCTTTTCCCGAAAATTACCAATTTCCAACTTTGTAAATACTCCATGGAATCAAGCATTTGGCTGATTACCATTCCATATATAATAATTTGAGCCTTGTGCTTTTCCTTTGCAATCTAGTCTTTTTCAGTTTCTTGAAATGCATTTTAAGTTTAAACAGTCATTTTCCTTGAAACAAATGTTTTCATAAAATAAAATGAATTTACTTGCAAAAATAAAGGTGAAATTTCTTTCTGAGGTTTACAAACAATAGGAAGAATGCAAATAGTTGCTCCGAGAACGGTTGAGACTCCGGGAACCAAGTTTTCCCCATGAGGTCGCTTTGCGAACATCTCCCGATGACGGATCTTTACTTCAATTCATATTACTCATTTCGGACAGCGGACGACTGATAACCAGGTATTCCCAACAGAGTTCGAACTACAAGAGGAGGACCTCTTCTGATCCACAAAAAGTTCAGTCGTATCTTAGGATTTTACATCCGCGACAATTCTATTCACATTCACTTTGCATTTTATCATAATATTCATGCATACATTACATCATAATTGCATAGCCGAATCAGGCTTTGATCCTGTGAATGCCTAAGTCATTTAGGCATGAACTCAAGTTTCCCCTGCGAGTTCCGGAGAAACTTTTTCCTTCGAGACAACAGTTCATACACAAGGATCTCCCCAAGCAAGTCAACAAATGGTTGTCTCCCTCAAGGAAATAGTTTGTTCACTTTTGGAATTCCTCAGCCGAGAATCTCCTGCAGAGCGACATTCGACAGTCTTCTTCAGATAAGATAGTCTGCTTCACATTTTGGAATTACCTAGAGGTTTGGTATTTCCCCAGCAGGGTCAAGAGGTGCCACTTCCTGTCAAAGAAAAATTCAGAATTCCTCAGCAGATCGACAAATGATTCCCCAGCGGAATCAGTGAATGGTAGTCTTCATCCAGAAGATAGTTCATGATCCCCAGCGGAGTCAACAAATGGTAGTCTTTCCCCAAGGAAAGACAGTTTGTCTGTTAAATACTCAAGAGATCGACAAATGGCAGTTTCTTCGAACAGTTTGTCTGTTTCAGGGATGTTTAGTTCCCCACAGAGTCGATAAATGGTAGTTTTCCCTTTATGAAAACAGTTTGTTGATTCCCCAGGCACCAGTTGACGAATGGCAGTTTCCACCCCGAAAACAATTCGTCCGCCTTCAAACAAAGTCATTAGCCCCTCAAAAGAGCGCGGGCCCATATGACAATCTTTCAAAGATGCCAAGTCAAAAGGGAAGATGGTGAAGTTTCTTTATTACCGTCAAATGGTATCTCATCTCCAAGTGCTGATGAGAAGTTTGATGAGGAAACAAACCTTTGAAGTTTCTTTATTTACCGTCAAATGGTATCTCATCTCCAAGTGCTGATGAGAAGTTTGATGAGGAAACAAACCTTTGAAGTTTCTTTATTACCATCAAATGGTATCTCATCTCCAAGTGCTGATGAGAAGTTTGATGAGGAAACAAACCTTTGAAGTTTCTTTATTACCATCAAATGGTATCTCATCTCCAAGTGCTGATGAGAAGTTTGATGAGGAAACAAACCTTTGAAGTTTCTTTATAACCGTCAAATGGTATCTTACCTCCAAGTGCTGGTAAGAAGTTTGATGAGGAAACAAACCCTTGAAGTATCTTTATTTACCGTCAAATGGTATCTCATCTCCAAGTGCTGGTAAGAAGTTTGATGAGGAAACAGACCTTTGGAGATTTTCTCTTTATCTGAGATATTGTCCAAACACAACTGAGACCAGTTTCGAGATTTGGACATCCGGAACGAGAGGAGGTTGTTTACCTTTTTCTAAGTGTCAACACTTAGTTAAAGAAGATGGATTGCGCATCCGACACTGCCATCCATTCGCCAGAATCCACATCAAGTATTTCTACAGGAGTTTGTCTCCTCATCCCCCGCCAAGTGCGACAACGGGATCAAATCATGCAAAGTTTTTATCATCTCAGGAGCGCCCAAAATTCGGGCATTCTTTGATATTTAAGTCTCTTTTACGCAGGAGAGATCGAGATCTCAATCTCTCTCCCTCCAGATAAAAGAAACTTAAATAGGGGCATCTGTCATACCCTAATTTTTGACCCCCCTGAGATGACATATCTTCAGGATTTTCATCAAGTCAAAACAAGTACCCAGAGCAGCCTGACATTCAATCGAGGGTATTCAAAGACAAGAAAACTCAGGCAAAGGATCAATCAATAGAGGGATTAGTCTCTAATACAATCATAAGACTCAAAAGCCTCATTATTACACCTATGATTGATTAAGACACCCAGTCATCTAAGCACAGGATTACTCAGATCAACAGACTAGGGTTTGGAGCCTATCAAGGACTAAAATCAGGGATCACTTTTGGGAAACCCTAAAAAGCCCCAGGGAACCATTCAAAGACATCAATCATCTTCAAATAACTCATATGACAAGATCCACTGGACATTACATCTCAGTTCAAAGTCTACAGTCATCATTGTCCTCTGGTCGACAATTAGGGTTTTTGACCTAATTCACCAAGATAGTTGACTTTTTAATCAGGGCATGAATCCAAAATTCAAGACATGATTCAAGAATCTCTACTACCTCAATATAATCCATTTACATCATTCATTTAAGGAAAAGATCTTGTTTCTACACAAAAGTCCAAAAATTCACTTTGTTAGGAAAAAGTCAACTGTGAAGGATCATCATTGACTTTTAAGGTTTTTGGTCAAAAAATGATTTTCAAAGATCAATATCATCAATATATGGATGTCAAAGTCACTTGACCAAAGGAATTCAAAGAGATTCATCAAGGAGCAAAAAGTCGGGAATTAGGGTTTTTGAGGGCATAGTGAGAACTCAAAATTTCACCTACACAACTCAAAAAACTTCCAACATGAAAGTTGTAGATCTTGCAAAATAAAACAACATCTAACAAAGGAACTTTTTTCAAAAGATCAACCATTTATGAAGTTTTGGAAATTTTGAAGTTTAGGTCATAAACACTTAGAAATTTTTCTAAGTGTTTTAACCTAGTTTTCATCCAACTTTGGGCTCATTTTTCACAAATTTCCCAAATGATTCTGAAGAAGACATAAACTAATGATTTAAAGTAGATGTTTAGGGCTTTCCAAATTGTGTTCAACCTTCTTCAAATTCAATTTGAGCTAAGAGTTATGCTTGTTCAAAGTTGGCCTCATGAAGTAAAATTATAGGTCATGGACACTTTTGGACTTTGCAAATTTTGTGCAAATAACCTCTCTTATGGATGCTACACGACCCATAACACATCTGAAACCATGCCATGCATTCATTTTCACCATGCCATAAGAATTGAAGAAGATTCTAAAAACAAGAACATGTGATTATGTAATGATTACATTTGTGAATTTATGGCAAATTGATGAATCACCCAAGGAATCTTCTCACCAACCAATTAGAGCTCATTTCTGGCTCAGAATTGTCCCCTAAGATTAAACAAAATCGAGGGCTAGGGGATTGATCAAATGGAATCAAAATTCTCATCATTGCATAAGAGATACTTGCAAACTTCCTTCATGGCTAAGAAAGCAAATCAACTTCACTAAGGAAGCTCACTCCTCTGCAGCTATACTGATCCATTTGCCTATAAATACAGATGCATTCCTCATTCAAAAACACACCAAAGCAACCATATTCCTTGCTTTCTCTTTCTCTTCTCATGTTCATTGTTTTTCAAAGTTCTTTGGCAAGAAGAATCGATTTCTTCAAACCAGAGCTCATCTTTGGGAAGTGAACATTCTAACATCTCAAGGGAGGTCATTTGAGGTGATCCAAGCACCTGGATCACTTCTGTAAGTGGAGGAACACCATTGTTGCTCTCACTTTGGAGCATTTGCAGTTGGAGGTCCATGGAGTAATTCAGGAGGTTCCGAGCCAAGCCAATCATCCAGGCACACTCCTCAGGTCATAGTGAAGCTAACCAGATGGCTGCAGCTCATCTGTAACTCAAGAATCAACACCCTCCATGTTCACTCGAAGCTGAAATCGAGGGAGGTCCATAGAACAATTCAGAAGGATTCAGGCTGCAATAAGCATTCAGTTAGCATCATTGAGTCTCAGGGAAGCTATTGAGATCATTCATTCAAGCCCAGGTGCTCTCCATCATCCTCACGACCTCCATTTTCAGAGGTAAGTTTCTGAACTCCACCTCTTTAATTTAAGTACTCTTTGTGTTAAAGCTCGATTCTATCTTGTTCAGCATCATCAGAGGATTGAAAACCCTCTATCATCGTTCATTTATTCATCTTGTGCATCATTTAATTTTAAAATTAGGGTTTATGTGTTCTTCGTGTTCATGATGAAATTCGTTAGTTACACTTAGAATAAATGAATTCTGAGCCCATAATCATGTTCCTTGTCCAAAAACGAGTGAGATTGATGTTTACATCATGCCATTTAGTTGAGAAACCATAGAGTTAGGAATTTGAAAATCTGAAGCTCGAGGAAGAAGATGAACATGGCGCGCGTAAAATTTGAATTTCCTGGCTTATTTGAAAATATAATATATTGAGTGTATATAGTTAACAAGCTGCGCGCGCAGCTCAGTTGGTTAAGTTTTGAAATGTGATCAGGAAGGGCGTGGGTTCGAACCTCTCTAGGGCCAAACCAATTTTTTAGCACCCATTTTCATTTCTTTTTTTTACAAACTTCACACAATTAATAAACTTATCAAATTAAATCATTTTCACTTCATTTTTCACACACTTGCTATTTAATATACCTACTTTGTGAATAATCAAGAAAATCATAAAAATATTATTTATTTCATGTATTTTAATTAGGTTTAAAATAGTATGTTTTAAATGTTTTCTTAAATACTTTAATATATATATTTTCATTTTGTTTTAACCTAATTACTTTGTGAATAATTTTATGATAAAACCCTAATTATGTAGGTCTTAATTGGGTATAGATTTCATCTTTGCCTTAATTAAGTTGACTTTTGTCAATATTCAAAACTTGTTTTCAATCTCTGATTAAACGGATGATTAAGGTTTTCAAACAACAAAACCTTGCATCATTCCAAATCATTTTTCAATTTGCCTTTACACCAGTACTGTAAAGTACTGGGCCTCTAATAGAGTGTAAGTCCCAAAAACCTTCTCTTCTTAGCTTGTTTTCAAAACTGTATTTTCAAAATCTTCTTTCTGTTTTCAAAACATTCTTCTGGTATTTGAAGGGCATTATTCCCGGTGAAACTCTTCAGATACCTATGTGACCTTTGTCCATCTTCACTTCTTCTGTTTTCAAAAACCATTAACTGTTTATCATATATATTCAACTGTTATCAACAAAACAACAAAAATACTGTTGAGGCTCTGTACATACTTCTTCAAAGGCCTCCACTCCATCCAGGTTAGGCTTTACAAGCTTTCAATTTACAGTCTTTATTTAAATTACTGTCAAATATAAACTGTGCATATATTAGTTTAGAACTACGTTTGAGTATAAACCTTAGGACAGTTAAACTATATATATATTATAGGAATATGGCCTAGGATTGAGAATGTCTTCCCGGTGAAGGCTCTTTCCTAATTAGAGATCTGTAGTTCAAACCCCCAAGATGAATTATTCCCGGTGAAACATCTTGGCAAAAACCTTAGAATCCAAAATAAATAGGATACATCCACCCAAAGAGGAATTATTCCCGGTGAAACCTCTTACCCATTTGCTTAGAGCCAAAATAAGTTTAAAACTACATAGCTTTCTCTTGTGCTATAACAAGGACCCTCGATTAGCCTCCTCTTGGGCTTTGTACAAGGACCCACAGGCTTCTTAAAAGCATTTCCAGCTTCCTCTTGAGCTTGTATACAAGGACCCATCAGGTTTCTTATAAACATAGGAACAGGTCTTTAGTCACCTTTTAGCCTACCCTGGTGAGTTTCTTCCAATTTAAACCAGACTTTAAACAAGCTAAGTTTGTCTCAATTTTGCATTGAGTACACCTTTTGGAATGAGAGACATGGACAGTCTCTGTCACCCTTATCTTCATCAATCTTCCTTAGCAGAGTCTAGGATCCATGTTTGATCATCCTCAGCATTGAGTCAGCCTTCATCTTGGGCTTTAAACAAGAAGTCTCCATTAGATAATCTTTCTGCCATTTCAATAAATCCCTGGAAAGGGTTAGCCTCCGAAGTCAATTAAAATCAATCCACCATTTCAATAAACCCCTGGAAAGGGTTAGCCTCCAAAATCAATTAATAAAAGTGTCAAAAAATAAAGATTCATTTCTCTTAGGAGATAATTTCCCCAAAAGAGTCAAAACCCCTGGAAAGGGTCAGCCTCCAAAAAACATGATAAAGTCAGTCTTTTAACAGACAAATTCACCAGCTGAGTCAAAATCCCTGGAAAGGGTTAGCTTCCAAAGAAAAACAGTCTTTTAATAAATAAAACCTCCTCAGTAGAGTCAAAACCAACAAAAACAGTTAGCCTCAACCTTGGGCTTCATACAAGGCACCAAACAATAAAACTCCCCTGTCAAGAGTCAGCCTCAACCTTGGGCATTGTACAAGGCAGATAATAGAGTCTCCCCAGTGAGTTCTTCATCACTCAGTAGCCACAACCTTGGGCTTTGTACAAGGCAGATAAACCATATTTTCATGTGTCAAAGATTCCTAACACCTAGGATCTTTTCCCCATATAGTCATCCATACTTAATTCATTTAAGAGTCCGCCACAACCTTGGGCTTTGTACAAGGCAGAAAATAATGT
This sequence comes from Vicia villosa, assembly GCF_029867415.1. Lineage (NCBI taxonomy): Eukaryota > Viridiplantae > Streptophyta > Magnoliopsida > Fabales > Fabaceae > Vicia > Vicia villosa. The sequence continues at coordinate 13,467,018 of NC_081185.1, forward strand.
TTTCCCTAGCTAGAGTCAGCCACAACCTTGGGCTTTGTACAAGGCACATAAAATAGAGTCATTCATTCAATTATCCTCAACAGTCAGCCACAACCTTGGGCTTTGTACAAGGCACATAAATAGAGTCTCCCTAAGTAGAGTCAGCCTCAATTCTGGGCTTTGTACAGAACACAAAAATACCCCTGTAATTAATCCCCAGTGGAGTCATCTCCCAGAGTCAATAATATAAATTAATCAATCAAAAAGCCTCAAGCTTGGGCCTCATACAAGCCAGCTAAAGTCAAATCTTTTATACAGTAGATAGACATAGCTTATCTCTATAGAGAGATATTTTTACTACTCTACCACATTCAAACAAACAAACATTTCATTTCAATTTTAATCAAGTCTCCCATTTAGGATTTTGAAAGGCATGAGCTGGCAGTAAAACCCAGACATGTGGTAACTTTCCCTAATTTGGATGAGCAACTTTCTTTCATTTAAGAGGCATTTGACCGGTATACTTGCACATACACAAGTAAGGTCCCCCTCTTGAATGAAATGAATTCAGTTATTCTGTCACTCCTTTAAATGTTTGTGGTAGAATAGTACAAATACCTCTCTGTAGAGATGATTTCATGTCACTTTACTGTAAACAGAGATTTAATTCAAGCTTCAACCTTGAGCTTCAAGCAAGGCACCAAAAACAATTAATTTCCCTAGTTAGTTCCCCGAACTACATTAAGCTCTGACTTCCATTAGGGATATGTAGGCATGAGGTTCACAAGGAATCTCAGCGAGCTAATAAAATACTAAAAATAGTCAGTCTGTCTATATGTCTGTCTCTCTTTAAATCAATTCAATTCCTTCTCCTAACACAAAGGAGAAACTTTCCCAATCATTAGAAATAAACACAAACACAAATGACACAGAGAAGGTTCCTGTAGAGTACTACAGATATGTAGGGTGTTTAAACACTTCCCTATGTATAACCGACATCCCGGACTCCAGAATTTCTAGTCTAGGTGAAATCCCCACACTTAGCAAACTCCTAGGGTTTAGTTGAGATCTTTTTTCCCCTTTCCTACTCGTAGGACAAATAAGAAAGTTCGTGTGATATCGTAGGAAGAACTGAAACAAAATTCATCCCACCACGGGCGCATTCTCCTTCCAAATTTCGCGTGAAGGGTTTAGCGTGCCGTCCTCCCAAGTGAAACGGGGAGGTAAAGAAAACGACCACCACAATACTACATAAAATACACAAAGTTCGATAAAGTTTCATACATTAGTATTTTGATGGATTTTCGGGTGTTATACTACATAAAAGTCACGAAGTTCGTTAAACTTGCAAAGTTTGTTCTTTTTTGAAGATTTTTGTGTGCTATACTACATAAAATTCAAAAAGTTTGTTAAACTTGCAAACTTTTGAATTTTGGACGATTTACATGTGCTATTCTACATTAAATATACGAAGTTCGTCAAACTTTTATACATTGGTATTTTGGAAGATTTTCGTGGACTATATACTATATAAAAGTCACGAAGCTAGTTAAACTTGCAATATTTGGTTTTTTGAAGATTTTTCATGTGCTATTCTACGTAGTAGTCACGAAATTTGCTAAACTTGCATGCTTTGGTATTTTTGAAGAATTTTGTGTGTTATACTACATAAAGTCACAAAGTTAGTTAAACTTGCAAAATTTAGTCTTTTTGAATATTTTTCGTGTGCTATACTCATAAAACTCATAAAGTTTGTTAAACTTGCAAACTTTTTGGAAGATTTTCCTGTGTTATACTACATAAAATAGACGAAGTTCATGAAACTTTTATACATTGGTATTTTGAAATATTTTCTTGTATTAAACAATACAAAATTCACGAAATTAGTTAAACTTGAAAATTTGGTCTTATGAAGATTATTCGTGTGCTATAGTACATAAGAGTCATGAAATTCGTTAAACTTGCATGCATTGGTATTTTTTTTCTTGTGTTATACAAGCTAAAATACACAAAGTTTGTGAAACTTTTATACATTGGTATTTTGAAAGATATTCGTGTGTTATACTACATAAAATTAATGAAGTTCGTTAAACTTGCAAACTTTAATATTTTAGAAGATTTTCATGTGTTATACTGCATAAAATATAGAAGTTCGTTAAACATGCAAAATTTGGTCTTTTCGAAGATTTTCGTATGATATACAACGTAAAAGTCACGAAGTTCATTAAACATGCAAAGTCTGTTCTTTTTTCAAGATTTTTGTGTGCTATACTATATAAAATTCATAAAATTTGTTAAACTTGTAAACTTTTGAATTTTGGACGATTTTCGTACAGTATACTAAATAAAATATATGAAGTTTGTGAAACTTTTATGCATTTGTATTTTTTAAGTTTTCCGAGTGTTATAATACATAAAATTCACGAAGTTCATTAAACTTGCAAACTTTGGTATTTTGGAAGATTTTCGTGTGCTATACTATATAAAATACACAAGGTTCAATAAAATTTCATACATGGTATTTTGGAAGAATTTCACGTGCTATTCTACATATAAGTCACGAAATTTGGTAAACATGCTAAATTTGGTCTTTTTGAAGATTTTCGTGTGCTATACAACATAAAAGGCATGAAGTTTGTTAAAGTTTCAAAAATTTGATATTTTGGAAGATTTTTGAGTGCTATACTATGTAAAAGTCATGAAGTGCGATAAAGTAGCATACATTAGTATTTTGGAAGATTTGCGTGTGCTATACTACATAAAAGTCACGAAGTTCGTTAAACTTGCAAAATTTAGCCTTTTTGGAGAATTTCGTGTGCTATACTTTAGAAAAGTCACGCAGTTCGTTAAACTTGAAAAGTTTGGTATTTTGGAAGATTTATGTGTGTTATACTACATAAAATACACAAAGTTCGATAAAGTTTCATACATTAGTATTTTGATGGATTTTCGGGTGTTATACTACATAAAAGTCACGAAGTTCGTTAAACTTGCAAAGTTTGTTCTTTTTTGAAGATTTTTGTGTGCTATACTACATAAAATTCAAAAAGTTTGTTAAACTTGAAACTTTTGAATTTTGGACGATTTACATGTGCTATTCTACATTAAATATACAAAGTTCGTCAAACTTTTATACATTGGTATTTTGGAAGATTTTCGTGGATTATATACTATATAAAAGTCACGAAGCTAGTTAAACTTGCAATATTTGGTTTTTAGAAGATTTTTCATGTGCTATTCTACATAGTAGTCACGAAATTTGCTAAACTTGCATGCTTTGGTATTTTTGAAGAATTTTGTGTGTTATACTACATAAAGTCACAAAGTTAGTTAAACTTGCAAAGTTTAGTCTTTTTGAATATTTTTCGTGTGCTATACTCATAAAACTCATAAAGTTTGTTAAACTTGCAAACTTTTTGGTAGATTTTCCTGTGTTATACTACATAAAATACACGAAGTTCATGAAACTTTTATACATTGGTATTTTGAAATATTTTATTGTGTTAAACAATACAAAATTCACGAAGTTAGTTAAACTTGCAAAATTTGGTCTTATGAATATTATTCGTGTGCTATATAGTACATAAGAGTCACGAAATTCGTTAAACTTGCATGCATTGGTATTTTTGAAGACTTTCTTGTGTTATACAAGCTAAAATACACGAAGTTCATGAAACTTATATACATTGGTATTTTGAAAGATTTTCGTGTGTTATACTACATAAAATAAACGAAGTTCGTTAAACATGCAAACTTTAATATTTTAGAAGATTTTCATGTGTTATACTGCATAAAATATAGAAGTTCGTTAAACATGCAAAATTTGGTCTTTTCGAAGATTTTCGTATGCTATACAACGTAAAAGTCACGAAGTTCATTAAACATGCAAAGTCTGTTCTTTTTTGAAGATTTTTGTGTGCTATACTACATAAAATTCATAAAATTTGTTAAACTTGTAAACTTTTGAATTTTGGACGATTTTCGTACAGTATACTAAATAAAATATATGAAGTTTGTGATACTTTTATGCATTGGTATTTTTTAAGTTTTCCGAGTGTTATAATACATAAAATTCACGAAGTTCGTTAAATTTGCAAACTTTGGTATTTTGGAAGATTTTCGTGTGCTATACTATATAAAATACACGAGGTTCAATAAACTTTCATACATGGTATTTTGGAAGATTTTCATGTGCTATTCTACATATAAGTCACGAAATTCGGTAAACATGCTAAATTTGGTCTTTTTGAAGATTTTCGTGTGCTATACAACATAAAAGGCATGAAGTTCGTTAAAGTTTCAAAAATTTGATATTTTGGAAGATTTTTGAGTGCTATACTACATAAAAGTCATGAAGTGCGATAAAGTAGCATACATTAGTATTTTGGAAGATTTGCGTGTGCTATACTACATAAAAGTCACGAAGTTCGTTAAACTTGCAAAATTTAGCCTTTTTGGAGAATTTCGTGTGCTATACTTTAGAAAAGTCACGCAGTTCGTTAAACTTGAAAAGTTTGGTATTTTGGAAGATTTATGTGTGTTATACTACATAAAATACACAAAGTTCGATAAAGTTTCATACATTAGTATTTTGATGGATTTTCGGGTGTTATACTACATAAAAGTCACGAAGTTCGTTAAACTTGCAAAGTTTGTTCTTTTTTGAAGATTTTTGTGTGCTATACTACATAAAATTCAAAAAGTTTGTTAAACTTGAAACTTTTGAATTTTGGACGATTTACATGTGCTATTCTACATTAAATATACGAAGTTCGTCAAACTTTTATACATTGGTATTTTGGAAGATTTTCGTGGACTATATACTATATAAAAGTCACGAAGCTAGTTAAACTTGCAATATTTGGTTTTTTGAAGATTTTTCATGTGCTATTCTACATAGTAGTCACGAAATTTGCTAAACTTGCATGCTTTGGTATTTTTGAAGAATTTTGTGTGTTATACTACATAAAGTCACAAAGTTAGTTAAACTTGCAAAATTTAGTCTTTTTGAATATTTTTCGTGTGCTATACTCATAAAACTCATAAAGTTTGTTAAACTTGCAAACTTTTTGGAAGATTTTCCTGTGTTATACTACATAAAATAGACGAAGTTCATGAAACTTTTATACATTGGTATTTTGAAATATTTTCTTGTATTAAACAATACAAAATTCACGAAATTAGTTAAACTTGCAAAATTTGGTCTTATGAATATTATTCGTGTGCTATAGTACATAAGAGTCACGAAATTCGTTAAACTTGCATGCATTGGTATTTTTGAAGACTTTCTTGTGTTATACAAGCTAAAATACACGAAGTTTGTGAAACTTTTATACATTGGTATTTTGAAAGATTTTCGTGTGTTATACTACATAAAATAAACGAAGTTCGTTAAACTTGCAAACTTTAATATTTTAGAAGATTTTCATGTGTTATACTGCATAAAATATAGAAGTTCGTTAAACATGCAAAATTTGGTCTTTTCGAAGATTTTCGTATGCTATACAACGTAAAAGTCACGAAGTTCATTAAACATGCAAAGTCTGTTCTTTTTTGAAGATTTTTGTGTGCTATACTACATAAAATTCATAAAATTTGTTAAACTTGTAAACTTTTGAATTTTGGACGATTTTCGTACAGTATACTAAATAAAATATATGAAGTTTGTGATACTTTTATGCATTGGTATTTTTTAAGTTTTCCGAGTGTTATAATACATAAAATTCACGAAGTTCGTTAAATTTGCAAACTTTGGTATTTTGGAAGATTTTCGTGTGCTATACTATATAAAATACACGAGGTTCAATAAACTTTCATACATGGTATTTTGGAAGATTTTCACGTGCTATTCTACATATAAGTCACGAAATTCGGTAAACATGCTAAATTTGGTCTTTTTGAAGATTTTCGTGTGCTATACAACATAAAAGGCATGAAGTTCGTTAAAGTTTCAAAAATTTGATATTTTGGAAGATTTTTGAGTGCTATACTACATAAAAGTCATGAAGTGCGATAAAGTAGCATACATTAGTATTTTGGAAGATTTGCGTGTGCTATACTACATAAAAGTCACGAAGTTCGTTAAACTTGCAAAATTTAGCCTTTTTGGAGAATTTCGTGTGCTATACTTTAGAAAAGTCACGCAGTTCGTTAAACTTGAAAAGTTTGGTATTTTGGAAGATTTATGTGTGTTATACTACATAAAATACACAAAGTTCGATAAAGTTTCATACATTAGTATTTTGATGGATTTTCGGGTGTTATACTACATAAAAGTCACGAAGTTCGTTAAACTTGCAAAGTTTGTTCTTTTTTGAAGATTTTTGTGTGCTATACTACATAAAATTCAAAAAGTTTGTTAAACTTGAAACTTTTGAATTTTGGACGATTTACATGTGCTATTCTACATTAAATATACGAAGTTCGTCAAACTTTTATACATTGGTATTTTGGAAGATTTTCGTGGACTATATACTATATAAAAGTCACGAAGCTAGTTAAACTTGCAATATTTGGTTTTTTGAAGATTTTTCATGTGCTATTCTACATAGTAGTCACGAAATTTGCTAAACTTGCATGCTTTGGTATTTTTGAAGAATTTTGTGTGTTATACTACATAAAGTCACAAAGTTAGTTAAACTTGCAAAATTTAGTCTTTTTGAATATTTTTCGTGTGCTATACTCATAAAACTCATAAAGTTTGTTAAACTTGCAAACTTTTTGGAAGATTTTCCTGTGTTATACTACATAAAATAGACGAAGTTCATGAAACTTTTATACATTGGTATTTTGAAATATTTTCTTGTATTAAACAATACAAAATTCACGAAATTAGTTAAACTTGCAAAATTTGGTCTTATGAATATTATTCGTGTGCTATAGTACATAAGAGTCACGAAATTCGTTAAACTTGCATGCATTGGTATTTTTGAAGACTTTCTTGTGTTATACAAGCTAAAATACACGAAGTTTGTGAAACTTTTATACATTGGTATTTTGAAAGATTTTCGTGTGTTATACTACATAAAATAAACGAAGTTCGTTAAACTTGCAAACTTTAATATTTTAGAAGATTTTCATGTGTTATACTGCATAAAATATAGAAGTTCGTTAAACATGCAAAATTTGGTCTTTTCGAAGATTTTCGTATGCTATACAACGTAAAAGTCACGAAGTTCATTAAACATGCAAAGTCTGTTCTTTTTTGAAGATTTTTGTGTGCTATACTACATAAAATTCATAAAATTTGTTAAACTTGTAAACTTTTGAATTTTGGACGATTTTCGTACAGTATACTAAATAAAATATATGAAGTTTGTGATACTTTTATGCATTGGTATTTTTTAAGTTTTCCGAGTGTTATAATACATAAAATTCACGAAGTTCGTTAAATTTGCAAACTTTGGTATTTTGGAAGATTTTCGTGTGCTATACTATATAAAATACACGAGGTTCAATAAACTTTCATACATGGTATTTTGGAAGATTTTCACGTGCTATTCTACATATAAGTCACGAAATTCGGTAAACATGCTAAATTTGGTCTTTTTGAAGATTTTCGTGTGCTATACAACATAAAAGGCATGAAGTTCGTTAAAGTTTCAAAAATTTGATATTTTGGAAGATTTTTGAGTGCTATACTACATAAAAGTCATGAAGTGCGATAAAGTAGCATACATTAGTATTTTGGAAGATTTGCGTGTGCTATACTACATAAAAGTCACGAAGTTCGTTAAACTTGCAAAATTTAGCCTTTTTGGAGAATTTCGTGTGCTATACTTTAGAAAAGTCACGCAGTTCGTTAAACTTGAAAAGTTTGGTATTTTGGAAGATTTATGTGTGTTATACTACATAAAATACACAAAGTTCGATAAAGTTTCATACATTAGTATTTTGATGGATTTTCGGGTGTTATACTACATAAAAGTCACGAAGTTCGTTAAACTTGCAAAGTTTGTTCTTTTTTGAAGATTTTTGTGTGCTATACTACATAAAATTCAAAAAGTTTGTTAAACTTGAAACTTTTGAATTTTGGACGATTTACATGTGCTATTCTACATTAAATATACGAAGTTCGTCAAACTTTTATACATTGGTATTTTGGAAGATTTTCGTGGACTATATACTATATAAAAGTCACGAAGCTAGTTAAACTTGCAATATTTGGTTTTTTGAAGATTTTTCATGTGCTATTCTACATAGTAGTCACGAAATTTGTTAAACTTGCATGCTTTGGTATTTTTGAAGAATTTCGTGTGTTATACTACATAAAGTCACAAAGTTAGTTAAACTTGCAAAATTTAGTCTTTTTGAATATTTTTCGTGTGCTATACTCATAAAACTCATAAAGTTTGTTAAACTTGCAAACTTTTTGGAAGATTTTCCTGTGTTATACTACATAAAATAGACGAAGTTCATGAAACTTTTATACATTGGTATTTTGAAATATTTTCTTGTATTAAACAATACAAAATTCACGAAATTAGTTAAACTTGCAAAATTTGGTCTTATGAAGATTATTCGTGTGCTATAGTACATAAGAGTCACGAAATTCGTTAAACTTGCATGCATTGGTATTTTTGAAGACTTTCTTGTGTTATACAAGCTAAAATACACGAAGTTCGTGAAACTTTTATACATTGGTATTTTGAAAGATTTTCGTGTGTTATACTACATAAAATTAATGAAGTTCGTTAAACTTGCAAACTTTAATATTTTAGAAGATTTTCATGTGTTATACTGCATAAAATATAGAAGTTCGTTAAACATGCAAAATTTGGTCTTTTCGAAGATTTTCGTATGATATACAACGTAAAAGTCACGAAGTTCATTAAACATGCAAAGTCTGTTCTTTTTTCAAGATTTTTGTGTGCTATACTACATAAAATTCATAAAATTTGTTAAACTTGTAAACTTTTGAATTTTGGACGATTTTCGTACAGTATACTAAATAAAATATATGAAGTTTGTGATACTTTTATGCATTGGTATTTTTTAAGTTTTCCGAGTGTTATAATACATAAAATTCACGAAGTTCGTTAAATTTGCAAACTTTGGTATTTTGGAAGATTTTCGTGTGCTATACTATATAAAATACACGAGGTTCAATAAACTTTCATACATGGTATTTTGGAAGATTTTCACGTGCTATTCTACATATAAGTCACGAAATTCGGTAAACATGCTAAATTTGGTCTTTTTGAAGATTTTCGTGTGCTATACAACATAAAAGGCATGAAGTTCGTTAAAGTTTCAAAAATTTGATATTTTGGAAGATTTTTGAGTGCTATACTACATAAAAGTCATGAAGTGCGATAAAGTAGCATACATTAGTATTTTGGAAGATTTGCGTGTGCTATACTACATAAAAGTCACGAAGTTCGTTAAACTTGCAAAATTTAGCCTTTTTGGAGAATTTCGTGTGCTATACTTTAGAAAAGTCACGCAGTTGGTTAAACTTGAAAAGTTTGGTATTTTGGAAGATTTATGTGTGTTATACTACATAAAATACACAAAGTTCGATAAAGTTTCATACATTAGTATTTTGATGGATTTTCGGGTGTTATACTACATAAAAGTCACGAAGTTCGTTAAACTTGCAAAGTTTGTTCTTTTTTGAAGATTTTTGTGTGCTATACTACATAAAATTCAAAAAGTTTGTTAAACTTGCAAACTTTTGAATTTTGGACGATTTACATGTGCTATTCTACATTAAATATACGAAGTTCGTCAAACTTTTATACATTGGTATTTTGGAAGATTTTCGTGGACTATATACTATATAAAAGTCACGAAGCTAGTTAAACTTGCAATATTTGGTTTTTTGAAGATTTTTCATGTGCTATTCTACATAGTAGTCACGAAATTTGCTAAACTTGCATGCTTTGGTATTTTTGAAGAATTTTGTGTGTTATACTACATAAAGTCACAAAGTTAGTTAAACTTGCAAAATTTAGTCTTTTTGAATATTTTTCGTGTGCTATACTCATAAAACTCATAAAGTTTGTTAAACTTGCAAACTTTTTGGAAGATTTTCCTGTGTTATACTACATAAAATAGACGAAGTTCATGAAACTTTTATACATTGGTATTTTGAAATATTTTCTTGTATTAAACAATACAAAATTCACGAAATTAGTTAAACTTGAAAAATTTGGTCTTATGAAGATTATTCGTGTGCTATAGTACATAAGAGTCACGAAATTCGTTAAACTTGCATGCATTGGTATTTTTGAAGACTTTCTTGTGTTATACAAGCTAAAATACACGAAGTTTGTGAAACTTTTATACATTGGTATTTTGAAAGATTTTCGTGTGTTATACTACATAAAATTAATGAAGTTCGTTAAACTTGCAAACTTTAATATTTTAGAAGATTTTCATGTGTTATACTGCATAAAATATAGAAGTTCGTTAAACATGCAAAATTTGGTCTTTTCGAAGATTTTCGTATGATATACAACGTAAAAGTCACGAAGTTCATTAAACATGCAAAGTCTGTTCTTTTTTCAAGATTTTTGTGTGCTATACTACATAAAATTCATAAAATTTGTTAAACTTGTAAACTTTTGAATTTTGGACGATTTTCGTACAGTATACTAAATAAAATATATGAAGTTTGTGATACTTTTATGCATTGGTATTTTTTAAGTTTTCCGAGTGTTATAATACATAAAATTCACGAAGTTCGTTAAATTTGCAAACTTTGGTATTTTGGAAGATTTTCGTGTGCTATACTATATAAAATACACGAGGTTCAATAAACTTTCATACATGGTATTTTGGAAGATTTTCACGTGCTATTCTACATATAAGTCACGAAATTCGGTAAACATGCTAAATTTGGTCTTTTTGAAGATTTTCGTGTGCTATACAACATAAAAGGCATGAAGTTCGTTAAAGTTTCAAAAATTTGATATTTTGGAAGATTTTTGAGTGCCATACTACATAAAAGTCATGAAGTGCGATAAAGTAGCATACATTAGTATTTTGGAAGATTTGCGTGTGCTATACTTCATAAAAGTCACGAAGTTCGTTAAACTTGCAAAATTTAGCCTTTTTGGAGAATTTCGTGTGCTATACTTTAGAAAAGTCACGCAGTTGGTTAAACTTGAAAAGTTTGGTATTTTGGAAGATTTATGTGTGTTATACTACATAAAATACACAAAGTTCGATAAAGTTTCATACATTAGTATTTTGATGGATTTTCGGGTGTTATACTACATAAAAGTCACGAAGTTCGTTAAACTTGCAAAGTTTGTTCTTTTTTGAAGATTTTTGTGTGCTATACTACATAAAATTCAAAAAGTTTGTTAAACTTGAAACTTTTGAATTTTGGACGATTTACATGTGCTATTCTACATTAAATATACGAAGTTCGTCAAACTTTTATACATTGGTATTTTGGAAGATTTTCGTGGATTATATACTATATAAAAGTCACGAAGCTAGTTAAACTTGCAATATTTGGTTTTTTGAAGATTTTTCATGTGCTATTCTACATAGTAGTCACGAAATTTGCTAAACTTGCATGCTTTGGTATTTTTGAAGAATTTTTTGTGTTATACTACATAAAGTCACAAAGTTAGTTAAACTTGCAAAATTTAGTCTTTTTGAATATTTTTCGTGTGCTATACTCATAAAACTCATAAAGTTTGTTTAACTTGCAAACTTTTTGGAAGATTTTCCTGTGTTATACTACATAAAATAGACGAAGTTCATGAAACTTTTATACATTGGTATTTTGAAATATTTTCTTGTATTAAACAATACAAAATTCACGAAATTAGTTAAACTTGAAAAATTTGGTCTTATGAAGATTATTCGTATGCTATAGTACATAAGAGTCACGAAATTCGTTAAACTTGCATGCATTGGTATTTTTGAAGACTTTCTTGTGTTATACAAGCTAAAATACACGAAGTTTGTGAAACTTTTATACATTGGTATTTTGAAAGATTTTCGTGTGTTATACTACATAAAATTAATGAAGTTCGTTAAACTTGCAAACTTTAATATTTTAGAAGATTTTCATGTGTTATACTGCATAAAATATAGAAGTTCGTTAAACATGCAAAATTTGGTCTTTTCGAAGATTTTCGTATGATATACAACGTAAAAGTCACGAAGTTCATTAAACATGCAAAGTCTGTTCTTTTTTCAAGATTTTTGTGTGCTATACTACATAAAATTCATAAAATTTGTTAAACTTGTAAACTTTTGAATTTTGGACGATTTTCGTACAGTATACTAAATAAAATATATGAAGTTTGTGATACTTTTATGCATTGGTATTTTTTAAGTTTTCCGGGTGTTATAATACATAAAATTCACGAAGTTCGTTAAATTTGCAAACTTTGGTATTTTGGAAGATTTTCGTGTGCTATACTATATAAAATACACGAGGTTCAATAAACTTTCATACATGGTATTTTGGAAGATTTTCACGTGCTATTCTACATATAAGTCACAAAATTCGGTAAACATGCTAAATTTGGTCTTTTTGAAGATTTTCGTGTGCTATACTACATAAAAGGCATGAAGTTCGTTAAAGTTTCAAAAATTTGATATTTTGGAAGATTTTTGAGTGCCATACTACATAAAAGTCATGAAGTGCGATAAAGTAGCATACATTAGTATTTTGTTAGATTTGCGTGTGCTATACTTCATAAAAGTCACGAAGTTCGTTAAACTTGCAAAATTTAGCCTTTTTGGAGAATTTCGTGTGCTATACTTTAGAAAAGTCACGCAGTTGGTTAAACTTGAAAAGTTTGGTATTTTGGAAGATTTATGTGTGTTATACTACATAAAATACACAAAGTTCGATAAAGTTTCATACATTAGTATTTTGATGGATTTTCGGGTGTTATACTACATAAAAGTCACGAAGTTCGTTAAACTTGCAAAGTTTGTTCTTTTTTGAAGATTTTTGTGTGCTATACTACATAAAATTCAAAAAGTTTGTTAAACTTGAAACTTTTGAATTTTGGACGATTTACATGTGCTATTCTACATTAAATATACGAAGTTCGTCAAACTTTTACACATTGGTATTTTGGAAGATTTTCGTGGATTATATACTATATAAAAGTCACGAAGCTAGTTAAACTTGCAATATTTGGTTTTTTGAAGATTTTTCATGTGCTATTCTACATAGTAGTCACGAAATTTGCTAAACTTGCATGCTTTGGTATTTTTGAAGAATTTTTTGTGTTATACTACATAAAGTCACAAAGTTAGTTAAACTTGCAAAATTTAGTCTTTTTGAATATTTTTCGTGTGCTATACTCATAAAACTCATAAAGTTTGTTTAACTTGCAAACTTTTTGGAAGATTTTCCTGTGTTATACTACATAAAATAGACGAAGTTCATGAAACTTTTATACATTGGTATTTTGAAATATTTTCTTGTATTAAACAATACAAAATTCACGAAATTAGTTAAACTTGAAAAATTTGGTCTTATGAAGATTATTCGTATGCTATAGTACATAAGAGTCACGAAATTCGTTAAACTTGCATGCATTGGTATTTTTGAAGACTTTCTTGTGTTATACAAGCTAAAATACACGAAGTTTGTGAAACTTTTATACATTGGTATTTTGAAAGATTTTCGTGTGTTATACTACATAAAATTAATGAAGTTCGTTAAACTTGCAAACTTTAATATTTTAGAAGATTTTCATGTGTTATACTGCATAAAATATAGAAGTTCGTTAAACATGCAAAATTTGGTCTTTTCGAAGATTTTCGTATGATATACAACGTAAAAGTCACGAAGTTCATTAAACATGCAAAGTCTGTTCTTTTTTCAAGATTTTTGTGTGCTATACTACATAAAATTCATAAAATTTGTTAAACTTGTAAACTTTTGAATTTTGGACGATTTTCGTACAGTATACTAAATAAAATATATGAAGTTTGTGATACTTTTATGCATTGGTATTTTTTAAGTTTTCCGGGTGTTATAATACATAAAATTCACGAAGTTCGTTAAATTTGCAAACTTTGGTATTTTGGAAGATTTTCGTGTGCTATACTATATAAAATACACGAGGTTCAATAAACTTTCATACATGGTATTTTGGAAGATTTTCACGTGCTATTCTACATATAAGTCACAAAATTCGGTAAACATGCTAAATTTGGTCTTTTTGAAGATTTTCGTGTGCTATACAACATAAAAGGCATGAAGTTCGTTAAAGTTTCAAAAATTTGATATTTTGGAAGATTTTTGAGTGCTATACTACATAAAAGTCATGAAGTGCGATAAAGTAGCATACATTAGTATTTTGTTAGATTTGCGTGTGCTATACTTCATAAAAGTCACGAAGTTCGTTAAACTTGCAAAATTTAGCCTTTTTGGAGAATTTCGTGTGCTATACTTTAGAAAAGTCACGCAGTTGGTTAAACTTGAAAAGTTTGGTATTTTGGAAGATTTATGTGTGTTATACTACATAAAATACACAAAGTTCGATAAAGTTTCATACATTAGTATTTTGATGGATTTTCGGGTGTTATACTACATAAAAGTCACGAAGTTCGTTAAACTTGCAAAGTTTGTTCTTTTTTGAAGATTTTTGTGTGCTATACTACATAAAATTCAAAAAGTTTGTTAAACTTGCAAACTTTTGAATTTTGGACGATTTACATGTGCTATTCTACATTAAATATACGAAGTTCGTCAAACTTTTACACATTGGTATTTTGGAAGATTTTCGTGGACTATATACTATATAAAAGTCACGAAGCTAGTTAAACTTGCAATATTTGGTTTTTTGAAGATTTTTCATGTGCTATTCTACATAGTAGTCACGAAATTTGCTAAACTTGCATGCTTTGGTATTTTTGAAGAATTTCGTGTGTTATACTACATAAAGTCACAAAGTTAGTTAAACTTGCAAAATTTAGTCTTTTTGAATATTTTTCGTGTGCTATACTCATAAAACTCATAAAGTTTGTTAAACTTGCAAACTTTTTGGAAGATTTTCCTGTGTTATACTACATAAAATAGACGAAGTTCATGAAACTTTTATACATTGGTATTTTGAAATATTTTCTTGTATTAAACAATACAAAATTCACGAAATTAGTTAAACTTGAAAAATTTGGTCTTATGAAGATTATTCGTGTGCTATAGTACATAAGAGTCACGAAATTCGTTAAACTTGCATGCATTGGTATTTTTGAAGACTTTCTTGTGTTATACAAGCTAAAATACACGAAGTTTGTGAAACTTTTATACATTGGTATTTTGAAAGATTTTCGTGTGTTATACTACATAAAATTAATGAAGTTCGTTAAACTTGCAAACTTTAATATTTTAGAAGATTTTCATGTGTTATACTGCATAAAATATAGAAGTTCGTTAAACATGCAAAATTTGGTCTTTTCGAAGATTTTCGTATGATATACAACGTAAAAGTCACGAAGTTCATTAAACATGCAAAGTCTGTTCTTTTTTCAAGATTTTTGTGTGCTATACTACATAAAATTCATAAAATTTGTTAAACTTGTAAACTTTTGAATTTTGGACGATTTTCGTACAGTATACTAAATAAAATATATGAAGTTTGTGATACTTTTATGCATTGGTATTTTTTAAGTTTTCCGAGTGTTATAATACATAAAATTCACGAAGTTCGTTAAATTTGCAAACTTTGGTATTTTGGAAGATTTTCGTGTGCTATACTATATAAAATACACGAGGTTCAATAAACTTTCATACATGGTATTTTGGAAGATTTTCACGTGCTATTCTACATATAAGTCACGAAATTCGGTAAACATGCTAAATTTGGTCTTTTTGAAGATTTTCGTGTGCTATACAACATAAAAGGCATGAAGTTCGTTAAAGTTTCAAAAATTTGATATTTTGGAAGATTTTTGAGTGCTATACTACATAAAAGTCATGAAGTGCGATAAAGTAGCATACATTAGTATTTTGGAAGATTTGCGTGTGCTATACTACATAAAAGTCACGAAGTTCGTTAAACTTGCAAAATTTAGCCTTTTTGGAGAATTTCGTGTGCTATACTTTAGAAAAGTCACGCAGTTGGTTAAACTTGAAAAGTTTGGTATTTTGGAAGATTTATGTGTGTTATACTACATAAAATACACAAAGTTCGATAAAGTTTCATACATTAGTATTTTGATGGATTTTCGGGTGTTATACTACATAAAAGTCACGAAGTTCGTTAAACTTGCAAAGTTTGTTCTTTTTTGAAGATTTTTGTGTGCTATACTACATAAAATTCAAAAAGTTTGTTAAACTTGAAACTTTTGAATTTTGGACGATTTACATGTGCTATTCTACATTAAATATACGAAGTTCGTCAAACTTTTATACAT